>NC_089760.1:31372500-31390000 GCF_040412425.1 Macrobrachium rosenbergii
AACTGGCTATAAGATAAACGTAGGAGTCCTTGGAAGTTCCTTCGGGGCATCCTTCAATTCTTGTTTGATCGCTGAACTCTGAAGATGGAATAATTTTCTCAGATTTGATGAGTTCAGTGTGGTTCTTGTTTGATCCCCCCCCCCCCCACACACACACACACACACACACACACACACAGGTTTTCCTTCCCATTTTGAAAGGATTATTTCATGTAAGTCCGTACCCACTGCGCATGCGCCCTTGTTTTTGGATTCCGTTACTCGCGATCCGTCCCACACTTGAGCTGGTACAGGGATTTCATGACCTGATGGCTGCCATTCCTGTCCAGTCGTATTTTTGTGTCCTTTTGAAGAATTTTTGTTTTGTTTTTGTTTATGTACTTCTGTAGGGGTTTCTCAGTGTGACCTTTGTCATCTGGTGATTTGTTTCACTGTGTCCTTTTTAAAGATCTCTAAGTGGTAAAGTTTATCGGTAGATAACAGCACCATAATTTCCCTATTTCCCTATCTCGATGTTTACCTTATGCTAAATGTTCCATATGCAGCCGTGTACGAATTCTCCATTGGAGGGGTGGGTAGAGCTCTCGGCTAGCACGCTGTTGGCCCAGCGTTCGACTCTCCGACCGGCCAATGAAGAATTAGAGGAATTTATTTCTGGTGATAGAAATTCATTTCTCGTCATAATGTGGTTCGGATTCCACAATAACCTGTAGGTCCCGTTGCTAGGTAACCAGCTGGTTCTTAGCCACGTAAAATAAATCTAATCCTTCGAGCCAGCCCTAGGAGAGCTGTTAATCAGCTCAGTGATCTGGTTAAACTAAGATATAAGCTACTTAACTTAGCAGCCGTGTACGGATTCAGTGACTTTTAATGCTTTGCGTTTCTCATTATGTATCCAATTTGTGTATTGTCATTCTGCAGGATCTGTTCCATAAATGTCCTTTTTGAAGAATTTAGATTTTGATTTTTATCATTAGAGGACCTGCCCCACTTTCGACTTATTTTATTTTACTTTTTTTTTTTAAGATTGCTCAAGTTTAGTCTGTGTAATATGTTACCTTGCCCATACTTGTCCTTGTAGAATAATTCTTGGATTCAGTGTTGTCCATTCAGTGACCCGACTTGTAATTGCCAAAGGGATTCAGTGAAATATGTATTCTTTTTAGTGACCAACCCCCTACCTGACCTTTTATAGGGATTACTGGTTTTAGTATATTGATGTTTATTGCAATTTTCCTTTCCTATACCAGGTTTTTCCGGAGGGATTTTATAGGGATTCCTGGCTAGTATCTTGATTTCTATTAAAATTTTCCATCCTAGGGATTTTATAGGGATTCCTGGCTAGTATCTTGATTTCTATTAAAATTTTCCATCCTAGGGATTTTATAGGGATTCCTGGCTAGTATCTTGATTTCTGTTAAAATTTTCTATCCTAGGGATTTTATCCTGGCTAGTAATTTGGTTTTTGTTACAATTCTTCCCTGCTATACAAGGTCTTTCTGAGGTATTCCTTAGACGAGTTTACATCAATCTAGCGATAAGAATCGTAAGAATTCCGAGGCTTCATATCTACTGTAAGGCAACCCGTTCCATACCTGTCGTTTTGGAGGACTTCCCAAGGCCCGCACATGGATGGAACGGCTTCTCCATCTGATTGATAGTTAGCGTAGGACCTCCACCATTGCTCCTTTTGAGAAGGATTTAACAGCTTAATGTGTATCATTGTGTGACCCGTCCCATCCGTGTATCTTCGGAAGAATTCCGTGACCTCTTTGCAATCCTACGGGATTAAATAGCTTTCCCCCTACTTGTGGGCCGGGGAAGAATGTCGAATTGACTTGTCTCTTTGTGGTGTCAGATGGCAAATAGGAAGCCGTCATGTTGAAACTCTCCTGTTGAGACGACATATAGCCTAGACGGCCGAGACGTGACTCGGTCAGGCCCTTAGAGATTTGACGGCGGGATGAAAGGGATTCCTGTTCTTTATGTGTCTGTGATAATAAAATTTCGAATGCTCCGATATTAAAAGGTAAAGTTTATAATTCTACTTTTTATTCCTGTTCTTGTTATGGAGAGGGTGAATGACATAGTATTAGGTGTATTTAAAACTGACAGCGTAGTAACTCGATTCATTTATATTCAGTTGGTGATTCATGGTCATAAAGGGCCGTATGGTGATTCCGTTTTCAAACTAGGTCACAGTGCTAAGATTAGCGCATCTTCAGGTTTTTGATTCACACTCGTAGTTTGTTTATATATATATATATATATATATATATATATATATATATATATATATATATATATATATATATATATATATATATATACATATATATATATATGTATATATATATGTATATATATATTTATATATTTAATATATATATAAAATGATATAGCCTATATACATATATATATGTGTGTGGGTGATAGAAATAATCAACACAATCACGCGTGAAACAGAAATAAACTGCTGACTCACATAGGGATCGAACCCAGGTCTTTGAGTTGAAAGGCAAGGACAGTACAAACTGAACCATGCAGGTTCCCAACTTATTTTATTCCCGTGTAGTTCAGTTGGTAGCGCCCTGGCCTCTGAATTGAAAGATCTGGGTTCGATCCTGATAAGATAAAAAAAAAAATATATATATATATATATATATATATATATGTGTATCTATATATATATATATATATATAATTGTGTATCTATATATGTGTATATATATATTTATATATGTATATATATATATGTATATATATACATACATATACACACACACGTATGTATATGTGTGTATATATTCATGTAGTAACACCTGTCTGTTTTATGCTCACCCACGTAGAGTAAACCCGTTTGCATATATTCGTATACATAAACATATACAAACTGGTGCGCATACAAGCAAGCTGGTTGGTTCATCCGTGCAAGAGAAATCTTGCAGCGCAGAATTAAAACCCCGGCTGGGTGTATTTTTTAATTTCCCAGGCATCTCTGTGTCTAATGAGCGTAAGCTAACATGCGAAAGTGAAGATGCAGCCTCTGGGCCTCTGAGAGAGAGAGAGAGAGAGAGAGAGAGAGAGAGAGAGAGAGAGAGAGAATAGCTCGGGGCGGGGCATAATAACTTTTTTATGGAATCAAATGAGAGAGGAAAATTTGAGGGGCTGGAATGAGAAGTGTCTGGAAGGAGAGAGAGAGAGAGAGAGAGAGAGAGAGAGAGAGAGAGAGAGAGAGAGAGAGAGGGGGAGGGGAGGGGTTAGCTTGGGGGGCGGAGCATAATAACGTGTTTAGGGAATCAAAAGAAGAAGATTTGACGAGCTGGAATGATAAGTGTCGCGATGGATTCCAAGGAGAGAGAGAGAGAGAGAGAGAGAGAGAGAGAGAGAGAGAGAGAGAGAGAGAGAGAGAGAGAGATTGTCGTGAAGAGTTCGCGAGAAATGTCGGCGCTAATTATTGTGTTGCTTTAGATTTCGGAATTTAGTGTTGAATTTCCTCCTGTTTTTCGGGAGGCGCAGGAAGAATGTTTAATGAGGAGGAAAATGAATAGGTCGTTATTTTTGCTTTTATTCGTTCTTTGTTATTCCTTCGTTTCTTTTATAATTTCTTTTCATTACATCTCTTCGTAATGAGCAAGTGTAATCAGATGTAAATTATTGGTTTGTCTCGACAGCATTCGATGTAAAGGTAATTGGGAATATTGGTGTACATTTTGCGAAAGAAAATTTTAACCGATCTCACGATAAATATTTTGAGTTTAATTAATTCAATTTCAAATATACGAAACATTTGATTAATGTCATAAAAACATTTTGATTAATGTCACAGAAGGCCGTTTAATTCATTTAATTTCAGACATACGAAACATTTTATTAATGTCATAAAATCATTTTGATCAGTGTCATAGAAGACCATTTAATTCATTCAGTTTCAAACATATGGAACATTTTATTAATGTCATAAAATAATTTTTATTAATGTCACAGAAGGCCGCTTAATTCATTCGATTTCAAACATACGAAACATTTTATGAATGTTATAAAAACATTTTGAGCAGTGTCATAGAAGACCGTTTAATTGATTCAGTTTCAAACATACGAAATATTTGATTAATGTCATAAAACATTTTGATCAGTGTCACAGAAGGCCTTTGAATTAATTCAATTTCAAACATGAGAAACATTTGATTAATGTCATAAAAACATTTTGATCAGTGTCACAGAAGGCCATTTAATTAATTCAATTTCAAACATGCGAAACATTTGCTTAATGACATAAAAACATTTTGATCAGTGTCACAGAAGGCCATTTAATTAATTCAGTTTCAAACATGCGAAATATGTGATTAATGTCATAAAAACATTTTGATCAGTGTCACAGAAGGCCGTTTAATTAATTCAGTTTCAAACACGAAACATTTTATTAATGTCTTAAAAACATTTTGATGAATGTCACAGAAGGCCGTTTAATTAATTAAATTTCAAACATACGAAGCATTTTATTAATGTCATAAAAACGTTTTGATTAATGTTGCAGAGGGCCGTTTAATTAATTCAGTTTCAAACATGCGAAACATTTTGTTAATGTCATAAAAACACTTTATTAATGTCATAGAAGGCCGTTTAATTAGGCTAATGTAATACAAAACATTTCTATTTAAAAGTCTAGATAAGTAACTTCGTTGCAATTTACGACAAAGAAATTGAAATAGTTATAAAAAACGTTTGATTTAATTGTCATTAAAGTAATTTTCATTATTAAAAGTCGTGCAGAGCATTTGAATTCAAACTATCATTAACATCTGAATAAAAAATGATGATAAACAATATAAATTGCTATAATAAGTATATAGCCTAGTAACTAGGCTAAATCAGTAAGAATATGGTTTGAACGGAAGTATTGCATAACAATTCGAAATGAAAATGTGCTGGAAAATTAAGAATTCTGCAGTTTTAAGATTTAAACATTTGAAAATGAAGTCATAGTCATCATACGAATGAAGAGGATAATAAATAATTCACGATATTCCAGTTTAAATTCTTCATGTACTTTTGAATTAATAACCGCGACCAACGCTAATAAAAATTCCCGTTAAAAAATATTTTTATCAGTTTTTTAGTTTTCCATAAAAGAAAACTATTGAGATGGCTTTTTGTTTGTCCGTCCGCACTTTTTCTGTCTGCCCTCAGATCTTAAAAATTACCGAAGCTAGAGGGCTGCAAATTGGCATGTTGATCATCCACCCTTCAGTCATCAAACATACCAAATTTCAGCCCTCTGTCCTCTGTAGGTTTTATTTTATGTAAGGTTAAAGTTAGCCATGATCGTGCGTCTGGCACCGCTGTATGTGCCAACAACACAGTCCACCACCACCGGGCCGTGGGTGAAAGTTTCATGGGCCGCGGTTGAGAGTTTTATAGGCCGTTGCTGAGAGTTTCATACAGCATTATACGCTGTACGGAAAAATCGATTGCACCGGAGAAACTTTGGCGCATTTTTTACTTTTTCTTTTAACTTCTGTTTCCTAATCATCTTCAAGTCTGGACTAGGCTAGTTAAGGACAGTTTTGCTCGTCCCAGTGGCATCTGCAATAAAAAAAAATAGCGTTATGCTTTTCAGTATGCAACACGGCAGGAAAGTCCTTACTTGACGAGACTGGGTTATAGCATAGGAGGCTGCTTAGAAGAGCCGTGTTATTTTGCTTGTTTTCATTATATTTCTTAACTTCATTGTACGGTTCATTATTTATTAGTTGCTTTTAGCTGCTTTCATTTTGTTTGCCTGTAGATTGATCATTATATATATATGTATATTATATAGCCTATATGTATATATGAATATATCTATATGGATATATTTACAAAACACACACACACACACACACACACACACATATATATATATATATATATATATATATATATATATATATATATATATATATATATATATATATATATATATATATATATATATATATTTGTATATATACTCCACATGGGGTATTCTTTCTATTACGGTTATGATCAATTTGCTAGTTAGCGCATCTTTGTCATATAAATATACAGACTTTATATGATAACGTTCATGACAGTAATTAATGATAACGTAAATAACAGTAATTATATTAATGTGTATTGTGTTGTACTTTCTGTGCTCATTATGGACCGTTCTAGCTAGTTCCATAATATGTTTCCATTAAGAACAATAAAATTAATAGCAAGTCAAAAATTCATCTTAAATCCTCCAAATTCTCCATCGTGTCTTTAAACTTTATCGACTTTATTTTATATTTCCTAAGACATGTTTATTTTCGGCTTTATTTTCCCTTCTGGGTGAATGCTTCCCCTTGTCACTAAATGGCCAGCGCGCCTTGCTTCTACTACCTTTTCGGTGTTACCTGACCAAGACGAGGAAACTCTCTCTCTCTCTCTCTCTCTCTCTCTCTCTCTCTCTCTCTCTGTAATGCCCTTCATCAGTTCTGTTTTTCCCTTTCTTCTGTAATATTCTCTCCTTCTCTCTAATGCCATTCATTAGTTGGAGCCTCTCTCTCTCTCTCTCTCTCTCTCTCTCTCTCTCTCTCTCTCTCTCTCTCTCTCTCTCTCTGTAATGCCCTTCATCAGTTCTGTTTTTCCCTTTCTTCTGTAATATTCTCTCCTCTAATGCCATTCATTAGTTGGAGCCTCTCTCTCTCTCTCTCTCTCTCTCTCTCTCTCTCTCTCTCTCTCTCTCTCTCTCTCTAATGCCCTTCGTCAATTTCTGTTTTTCCATTTCCTCTCTCTCTCTCTCTCTCTCTCTCTCTCTCTCTCTCTCTCTCTCTCTCTCTCTCTCTGTAATGCCCTTCATCTGTTCTGTTTTTCCCTTTCTTCTGTAATATTCTCTCCTCTCTCTAATGCCATTCATTAGTTGGAGTCTCTCTCTCTCTCTCTCTCTCTCTCTCTCTCTCTCTCTCTCTCTCTCTCATGCCCTTCGTCAATTTCTGTTTTCCATTTTTCCATTTCTCTCTCTCTCTCTCTCTCTCTCTCTCTCTCTCTCTCTCTCTCTCTCTCTCTCTCTAATGCCCTTCATCAGTGTCTGCTTCTCCTTTCCTCTCTCTCTCTCTCTCTCTCTCTCTCTCTCTCTCTCTCTCTCTCTCTCTCTCTCTCTAATGCCCTTCAATCAATTTCTGTTTTTCCATTTCTCTCTCTCTCTCTCTCTCTCTCTCTCTCTCTCTCTCTCTCTCTCTCTCTCTCTCTCTCTCTCTTTAAAAGTGCTTTAAGAGAAAATTCAGACCAGGGGCTCTCAGCGGGCTGCGGCTTTCTCTTAAATTTTTGCAGGTGTTGGTTATTAGATAAAATGTCTCTCTTTTCTTTTCTTTTTTTTTCTCTCCCTTGGCTTTACTTGAGAAAGTCCCGCGTCTTTGAAGCCATTTCTCGTTTCTCTGTTTTATTTCGTTTCATTCTTTTTTCTGACTTTCCATTTTATTTTTTTTATTCGCTTTACCTTTATACTTTTTCCTACCTTGAGGTTTGTTCTTGTCTTTATTTCGTTTCGTTATTTTTTCTTATTTCCCATTTTATTTTTTCTCTCTCTTTTTCTCTTTATGCTTTTTTCCCGACATGTGTCCTTTTTCCACCGTAGAGCGGATGACGTCAATAAGTCTGTAGGGATGCAGTTGCTAGCCCCGTGCCCATTTCTTAATCGGAGAACGCTGGTACCCATTCACGGCCAGGCAGGCTGGTTGACGGTTGGTGCTAGCGGATTAGGATACATATATATATTAGTATGTATATATATATGCATGTATATGTATATACACATATATATATGTGTGTATATATGTATATACATATACTATACACTGTATATGCAAATATATTCTTTTTCGTAAAATAGCCAATTTTTGGTCTTGAAGGCAAAAGTTTATTTTATATTTGAAACGTTAGTTCTTTCTCTCTCTCTCTCTCTCTCTCTCTCTCTCTCTCTCTCTCTCTCTCTCTCTCTCTCTCTCTCTCTCTAATTGGATTTTGAGGATATCCAATTTTTGACAGATTTAGGCTTATGGGAGGCCAGAATAGTAGCACCTAATAAGGGTAGGGAATAGGAAGGCCATTAGGGAGAAGCCTAAGAAAACACGAAGGCTGTTAAGAAGTTTATTTATACAGGTTAAAAATTCTGCTTTAGGCCTCGAGACGAAATGGAGGATTTACCCAAAGAGGAAAGTGTAACATAATTAGGCCTAGCAAATGTCTTGGCAAAAGGTGTAACTTAAAATGCATTGCTACGTGTGATATGAAGTTTGACTGTCTTTCCCTTTGTTGTTTTGAGGGAGGTTTTTTTTTTGGGGGGGAGGGGGTTGGTATTGCTTGGAGCTTCTTAGTTTTCGGATTAAGCCGGCCTTATGCCGGCACGTGCTTCTTAGTATCACGGAGTTGAAACCTCCTATCAAGAATTAAGGATTTTTTTGGGGGTAGGCTTGCGGATCCTGTTCGTTCCAGATTAAGCCGGCCTTGTGCCGGCACGGGCTCTTGCTCCTAAAGCAACCCAGATATCACGGAGCTGAAACATCCTTTCCAGAATTAAGGACAGGGAGTTTTTTTTTTTGGGGAGGGGCTTGCTTGGATCTTGTTCGCTTCCAGATTAAGCCTGCCTTGTGCCGGCACGGGCTCTTGCTCCTAAAGCAACCCGGATATTACCGAGCTGAAACATCCTATCCAAAAGTAAGACAGCTACATGCTATCTCTTGTTGCTGTTAGACTTAATGCTTTAGTACTGATGAGTTCTCATTTACTTTAGATCATACACACCGTTGGTTTGCTCCTAATTTACCTCTCATCTCTCATTGTGATCCATTGCCGCTCGCGTGACTCACAAAGGCTGTTGCAAGTTCTTATGCACTGATAGCAGGTATGAGGGTACTACGGTCAAGCAGTTAATGTCTGAACCTTCACACGCGGTTGATTGCTGAAGCTTATGGGCGAAAATAATTATAAATCGTTGATTGGAACTTTATTAAAACTTGTCGTTAAATTATCCTGTTTCTCTTTCTTATTTTTCTTTTTTTTCAACTTGATACATTCATGGCCTTTTAGGACCGTTCTGTACGAACTTTTAACAACGGTAATAATAATAATAACACCAATACTAATAATGGTAATAATTCTAACGTTCCATTTCCGTCCTTCTCGAATAATAATAATAATAATAATAATAATAATAATAATAATAATAATAATAATAATAATAATAAATAACTCAAACGTTCTGTTTCCGTTCCTTGAGTGGAGGTTGGCTGTCATCATAAGATTCTGAGAGCTAAATGGGTACGAATCCATTAACCTATTTTTTGTTATCTTTTCCTTCTTCCTTTTTGATATTTCTTTAATTTCCGTTCACTCTTTCGGTTTCTTCTGGGTTTGCTTCCTTGTCCTCTGATGATATGTCATTGTTGAGACTGGAAGAGGAGCTACAGTGATTGTTTCATTAACTGGACTTTGTACTGTCAGGTGAAGTTATGTAAATGTGTATTTATATATAACTATGTATATATATACATATATATAAATATATTTATATAAATAAATATATATATAAATATATTTATATAAATAATATATATATATATGTATATATATGTATGTATGTATGTATGTATGTATGTATGTATGTATGTATATACATACACACACGTATATATTGGATATATATGTATATGTGTGTGTATGTATATTTATTTATTTATTAATATATTGATTTACATATGACATTTATATTTATGACGAAGAGAAATGTTAATAGATCGGTCCCATCCCAGCTAAAGAGAGAGAGAGAGAGAGAGAGAGAGAGAGAGAGAGAGAGAGAGAGAGAGAGAGAGAGAGAACTCACACCCGAACAAGTCCATCTCATCCCCAGCGAGCGAGCGAGCAAACGCCAGCCAAAAATATTTATCTTCTTTCTCACGAATTTCACTTCCATTCGCATCATCCTCCTTTTCGTCAGACCTTCTCTCTTCCTCCTCCTCTTCCTCCTTCTCCTCCTCCTCTTCCTCCCTCAGCAGCCTCAGAATCAGCAGAGTCTTCGTCGTCTCCGTCGTCTCTGGCTGGCCAGAGCTCCCTGGCGCCAGAGACCACCAATCAAGCTATGATGAGAGAGAGAGAGAGAGAGAGAGAGAGAGAGAGAGAGAGAGAGAGAGAGAGAGCGTGATGCATTTTTGGACGGGTTGTTTGGTCCGGCTTCCCGTGTGTGAGAGCTTTACTATTTAACGGGGTTATTGTAATGTGGTTTCTCTATTCGGTGTTTTCTGGTCCGTAATGTAGGGGTCAGGTGATTTTTGTTGTTATCAAAAATTATGGCAAACCAGTTTTTAGATCCCAGCTTTTAGAGAATTCCATTTATTAAAAATTATGGAAAATCGATTTTTAGAGAATTCCATTGATTGAAAATTATGGAAAACCAGTTTTTAGAGAATTCCATTGATTCAAAATTATGGAAAATAAATTTTTAGAGAATTTTTGATTGAAAATTATGGAAAACCAGTTTTTAGATTTTGATTCAAAATTATGGAAAATAAATTTTTAGAGAATGCCATTGATTTTTAATTATGGAAAACCAGTTTTTAGAGAATTCCATTGATTCAAAATTATGGAAAATAAATTTTTAGAGAATGCCATTGATTGAAAATTATGGAAAACCAGTTTTTAGAGAGTTCCATTGATTCAAAATTATGGAAAATAAATTTTTAGAGAATGCCATTGATTGAAAATTATGGAAAACCAGTTTTTAGAGAATTCCATTGATTCAAAATTATGGAAAATAAATTTTTAGAGAATGCCATTGATTGAAAATTATGGAAAAGCAATTTTTAGAGAATTCCATTGATTGAAAATTATGAAAAACCAATTTGTAGAGAATTCCATTGATTTAAAATTATGGAAAACCAATTTGTAGAGGATTCCATTGATTTAAAATTATGGAAAACCAATTTGTAGAGAATTCCATTGACTGAAAATTAAGGAAAACCAGTTTTTGAAGAATTATATTGCCTTGTGATTGGTATTTTATTTATTTATTGTTTTCTGGTATATAATACAGGAAACACTTGATTCTTTGAGTTACATTAAAAATCATGGAAAACCAATTTTTGAAGAATTTCGTTGTTGATAATTGGCATCCCGCGCTGCGCAAATCCAATTAGTGGTGGAAATGTTGGAACAGAAATTTTTCAACGGTGTCTGGTGTCAATATGGAAGTTCCTTGGCAACAGACAAAACTATACGCATCTCTTCTTACCAACTATTATTATTATTCTTACTATTATTATTATTATTATTATTATTATTATTATTATTATTATTATTATTATTATCTACTTACATTTTTATCTATTTATTTATTAATTTGTTAATTTATTTTTGTTCCTTGCTAACAACTGATTTCTTTCTGTATTTCCTGTTACCTTCTGTTACTTCTTGCAAATGAACACCATATTCTTTGGAAGTGAATTTCAAATCAATGAATGGCCCTGTGGGGTTGTTCCATATGAATGGGGTTCATCTTTTGAATAATAATAATAATAATATATATTATTATTATTATTATTATTATTATTATTATTATTATTATTATTATTATTATTATTATTATTATTCAGCTTGCGTTCAAATTCGTATGGAACAAGCCTGAAATGGTATCAGATTACAGTGCAGAGACTTCCACAGTACACAATGAAAACAGAAAAGAATAATCATTTGTGAAAAGGGAACCAACGGAGCCAAGAGACGAATTATGAAAATTATTAAAAATTAAAAGTTAAAAATTAAAAATTTGCGATTGTTTGTAAATGAACGTCAGTTGAATTTTCTTCAAATTTTAAACTGTGACAAACGACATCATTTGAATCGATTCCAACCTCACAGAAGAGAGATTAATTGATTGACCTATGGCTACTAGAACTGGCGTCACAAAACAGAAGAGAGAAGGGATAAAGAGCGGATTTACAACAACGTCTTCGGGTTTTCCCTTACCAGGGGTACTTTAGGGCACTTAAAAGCGGATTTATATCAACGTCTTTGCTTCCCTCTGACATTGGGTACATAAGGCCACTGGGTTGCCACTCCCATCGACCTCCCTGCGAAAATGAAAATCGAAACGAATGAAAGGAAGAAAGAAGAGCCAACAAAGAAGAGACTTTTGGATATGTATTTATCTTCACCAGACGCGCTCCTCGCAAATTGGACGGTTTCCAATCCATTGGATTTCAGGGATAAAAAGGAAAAGTGAAGAAAAAGGAAGCGGAGACTATCTATCTGATTTATGGAAAGAGGCGAAAAAAAAAAGAATGAGGAAGGAGGGAAAACGCAAATGCTGCAAGGAGCATTTGCACGATTGGAAAGATCTGGCCTTTTGATTTGGTACCGTCACTCTTAGGCTCAACCATGTTATTATTATTATTATTATTATTATTATTATTATTATTATTATTATTATTATTACTGGTGAGTTGGTTCCTTGATTGTTTGTCAGACTTAACGTTGTTATTATTATTATTATTATTATTATTATTATTATTATTATTATTATTATTATTATTATTATTCGTGGTGATTTGGTGCCGTGACTGTTAGGCTCAACGATGTTATTATTATTATTATTATTATTATTATTATTATTATTATTATTATTATTATTGTTGTTGTTGTTGTTGTTGTTCAAAACGTGCCCACACTTACGTGGAAACAAGTCCGAATAATTTTGTAAAAGATGAAAAATCAAACTGAAAAACAGGAGACGCAGAGTGAATTACAATGGAAAAGATAAATAAAAAAAAAGCTTTACGAATTCGTCACGACATCTCCTGCGTTAATTCAATGAACAATCCAACGATAATTGTTTTTATTTAATTTGGTAAACATCCCAGAATCCTTTGCCCAGCCAACAATTTACAATCAGACTTTGCCTTGAGAAAACCTCGAACGTTTTCATCCACCTTGGTCATGCTTGGTCTTGTTTTCATCCGCCTATGTCATACTTGGTCTTGTTTTCATCCACCTTTCTCATACTTGGTCTTGTTTTCATCCACCTTTGTCATACTTGGTCTTGTTTTTATCCACCTTTGTCATACTTGGTCTTGCTTTCACCCACCTTTGTCATACTTGGTCTTGTTTTCATCCACTTTTGTCATGTTTGGTCTTGTTTTCATCCACCTTTCTCATACTTGGTCTTGTTTTCATCCACCTTTCTCATACTTGGTCTTGTTTTCATCCACCTATGTCATACTTGGTCTTGTTTTCATCCACCTTTCTCATACTTAGTCTTGTTTTCATCCACCTTTCTCATACTTGGTCTTGTTTTCATCCACCTATGTCATACTTGGTCTTGTTTTCATCCACCTATGTCATACTTGGTCTTGTTTTCATCCACCTTTGTCATACTTGGTCTTGTTTTCATCCACCTTTGTCATACTTAGTCTTGTTTTCATCCACCTTTGTCATACTTAGTCTTGCTTTCATCCACCTTTCTCATACTTGGTCTTGTTTTCATCCAACTTTGTCATGTTTGGTCTTGCTTTCATCCACCTTTGTCATACCTAGTCTTGTTTTCATCCAACTTTGTCATGTTTTGTCTTGCTTTCATCCACCTTTGTCATACTTGGTCTTGTTTTCATCCAACTTTGTCATGTTTGTCTTGCTTTCATCCACCTTTGTCATACTTGGTCTTGCTTTCATCCACCTTTCTCATACTTGGTCTTGTTTTCATCCACCTTTGTCATACTTGGTCTTGTTTTCATCCACCTTTCTCATACTTGGTCTTGTTTTCATCCAGCTTTGTCATGTTTGGTCTTGCTTTCATCCTCCTTTGTCATACCTGGTCTTGTTTTCATCCAACTTTGTCATGTTTGGTCTTGCTTTCATCCACCTTTGTCATACTTGGTCTTGTTTTCATCCAACTTTTTCATGTTTGGTCTTGTTTTCATCCACCTTTGTCATAGTTAGTCTTGCTTTCATCCACCTTTCTCATACTTGGTCTTGTTTTCATTCACCTTTGTCATACTTGGTCTTGTTTTCATCCACCTTTCTCATACTTGGTCTTGTTTTCATCCACCTTTGTCATACTTGGTCTTGTTTTCATCCACCTTTCTCATACTTGGTCTTGTTTCCATCTACCTTTCTCATACTTGGTCTTGTTTTCATCTATCTTTGCCATGCTTAGTCTTGCTTTCATCCACCTTTGTCAAACTCGGTCTTATTCCCACTCAGCCTTTCATTTCCTTGTCCTCCTGAAGCCTCCTCTTCCATTTGTTTGTCTTCTTTTCCTTCCTCTTTTTAGAGCCATTCGTCTTACTCTTCCTCCTGTCTTTCGTGTCTTTCATCTTCCTCCTCCTCCTCCTCCTCCTCCTCCTCCTCCTCCTCCTCCTCCTCCTCCTCCTCCTCCTCCTCCTCCTCCTCCTCCTCCTCCTTCTTTGTCAGAAGATCTGTGAGGTCACGTCCGAAGTCCAGGGAAGATGGTATCTTTTATTCATTACAAAATGAAGATGCCCCGATAAAGATAGGAAGTTTCCTATTCTTCAAGGACATTTTCTTCTATTCTTTTTTTCGGAGTGGGATGCTGAAGGAAAAGAAGAAGAAGAAGAAGAAGAAGAAGAAGAAGAAGAAGAAGAAGAAGAAGAAGAAGAAGAAGACGGAGTTTTGGGAGAGAGATTTTATTTTCGCCTGATTTCTGTTTGTTTTTGTTTTATCAGTCTTTTTACTCTGGGCATGGTTTCTTTTGATATTCACCGTTACCAACGACACCTATATTCTTTAGATGCCCGCCGAGTTTTGCAGGTGCTGTCCACTTTCTCGAGGTGTTCGCTGGGTTAGTGTTTGCTTTTAATTAATAAGTAAAAAATGCGCCGAAGATTCTTCCGCTACAGCGTATGATCGAGGCCACCGAAAATAGATCTGTCTTTCGGTGGTCTTGGTATAATGCTCTATGAGCCGCGGCCTATGAAACTTTAACCACAGCCAGGTGGTGGCCTATACTGTATCGTTCCCAGAAGCATGATTATGGCTAACTTTAACCTTGGATAAAATAAAAACTACTGAGGCTAGACGGCTGCAATTTGGTATGTTTGATGATTGGAGAGTGGATGATCAAGATACCAATTTGCAGCCGTCTATCCTCAGTAGTTTTCAAGATCTGAGCGCGGACAGAAGTGCGGACGGACAGACAAAGCCGGCACACAACAGTTTTCCTTTGCAGTAAACTAATAAACGAACACATTCGCTTCCTCTCTCTGCAACACTTCACCAGATTGTCAATGTCCTTCCTTAACATGTCGACTTGAATGTTGAAAAGATTATCGGTAACATTCAACTTAATGCTGCATGTTCACTTTTTAAGCAGTCCTAGATCAGTGAAACTGAAGGCATGCGGCTGGTAGGAATTTGCATGGCTGACCGCTAATGAAAACCGGATGTCGGCGGCAATAGGCCTATGTGACCATCTGTGGCGTCGTAGGCTGATTGCACCATCCAAATTTCAGAGCGTAGAAAATAACTACGAACTCTGAGAGTCTAGAGGTCACAACGAGGACTGAGAACAATTCCACCTCTTAGAAAGCCACAGTGAATAATGCAGGAAGTACAAATGAAGGTGAATAATTCCACATTCTGGAAGTGAACAGTATGAAGCTCTGATCGAACCGATTAACGCTCGAGTTCTCCACGTCCACACAGCATCCTTTTGAGGATCGGCGAGAAGTCAGGTATAATTGTTGTTTATTTTCCGCCTGGAGACGTGATTTCCCCTTCAGATGGTTTAGATTGAGTGAAAAATTTAGGGTAATCAGTCAGGATCTGTACCACTTTCCTGACTTCACCCACGGAACGTGGATGAATCATGTTTGACGGTATATTGGTCCTTATTCATCGCTGAATTAAGGGTGATTTGATGGAGTTTAATAGTTATTTCAACGTTTAAGGCTTCTTTCTTCGCAACCTCCCGCCCCCAGCCCCCACCCCCACACCGCTTCAAAATGACTGAATCGATTAAAAAGAAAAAAAATTAAAGAATTCATCATTTTGTCCATTCAAAAAAGAGGAAACAATGAATAAGACTCAGAATATGTTACCTCCCATATCCAACCCCCGCCTACCCCACTCTGCCCCCTCCCCCCACAAAAAGTGGGTGAGTTTTTTTTTTTTTAACCCGTAGAGGGTAGTGCCGTCAGTGCACCTCATGCGGTGCACTGTAGGCATTACTTGAGGTTCTTTGCAGCGTGCCCTCGGCCCCTAGCTGCAACCCCTTTCATTTCTTTTACTGTACCTCCTTTCATATTCTCTTTCTTCCATCTTACTTTCCACCCTCTTCTAACAAATGATTCATTGTGCAACTGCGAGGTTTTCCTCTTGTTACACCTTTCAAACCTTTTACTGTCAATTTCCGTTTCAGTGCTGAATGACCTCCTAGGTCCCGGTGCTTGGCCTTTGGCCAAAATTCTATATTCAGTTCAATTCAAATCCGGTTTTGTAATACGTCACCATTCCGAGCTCCTCCAGCCTTTTCACTGTAACTGTCAAACAAGGAGACGATGCAGTGATTCTCTCTCTCTCAAGCAGTGAACTGAAGGCAACATGTAAGAAACGAATGCTTCGGAATGCAGTGGAAGCAAGCTTCAATTGCTGCAAGCAACGGTAGCATTTAAATGACTGTAATGTACAGTTATGGCTTGGCAAACGCGAAAGATGTTATTGGAACACGGTATACACCTGTGATGAAATGTCGCATTTTCAGGAGTTAATATTTTGAATTTGACTCGTAAGTGACCTGGAAAATGGGGAAGTTGGATTGTAAATAAAGAAAAAAACATAAAACTGTTTTTTTTAATTTGAAAAATGTAGATGTGCATCGTGAGTGCTACCAAACTAGTGTTGGTGTTCCTTCATAAACTTGATATGTTTTTAATGTAAAATATCGGTAGGATAGAAAACCCATTTACAAAGAGAGAGAGAGAGAGAGAGAGAGAGAGAGAGAGAGAGAGAGAGAGAGAGAGAGAGAGAGAGATTTGCTAAGACCTAAATAGAGAGACGATCGATTAGAACAACATGAAGAGAGAGAGAGAGAGAGAGAGAGAGAGAGAGAGAGAGAGAGAGAGAGAGAGAGAGAGAGAGATTTACTAAGACCTCAATAGAGAGAGATGGTGAATTAGAACATGAAATTATTCACTAAGACCTGGGGGAGAGAGAGAGAGAGAGAGAGAGAGAGAGAGAGAGAGAGAGAGAGAGAGAGAGATTTACTAAGACCTAAATAGAGAGAGAGAGATGGATTAGAACAACATGAAATTATTCACTAAGACCTGGAGAGAGAGAGAGAGAGAGAGAGAGAGAGAGAGAGAGAGAGAGAGAGAAACTTTGCGACATCGTCTCAAAGCATGAAATGTTTAGAAGAGGGTCGAACAATTAGAACTATGTGGCCTCTCCAAGACCAGTCTTGAGACACGACGAATCAGCGGATGTCTGGAAGGAAAAGAAGAGGAAGAAC
>NC_089760.1:31400000-31402500 GCF_040412425.1 Macrobrachium rosenbergii
TAAGGGAGTAGAGGTTTTTTCTATGGAGTATAGTTTTTTTTTATATGGGAATAGTTTTCTTTAAGGAAGAGTATATGAGAGAGGTTTTTAAAATGATAGTGGTAATTCGTGGACAGACTGGCCGTTTTATCCAAATTGCTAAAGTTTGTTACAGGTTTTAGACTAATTTTATTTCTTTATTTTTCGTCAAGATGAGCCGATTTTTTTACACCCATCATTAATATCACAGTTATTGCAAACGACAAATAAAAAATTATTACCTGCGATACAAATAAACAGCTGATCGGCAAGGAAGGAAAAGGCACTCGAAAAGTGAAAGTTTCAAGTGTTGTGTAAGAAGACAGTTCAGTGATTTAAGAGGCACCCCGCGCATGCGTCGGTAAGAAGGAGGCGTTTGGGCAAAAGATTCACAGCAGCAACATAAAAAGCGATATTAGTTTTATTTTTAAGCTGAATGTACGATGCCTTTGAGTGATTATTATTCAGAATGAGCGCTTAGTTAAATGGAACAACGCCTGAAAGGGCATTTGAATTGCTAAGTAAGGTTTGGCTGAAATGAACACAGGCATGTGGAAAGAGAACACAGGGCCAGATGTATAGAATAATACTAATACAGATGAAAATATATGATTAGAAAAAAGAACAGTAACATTAATAAACAGTTGTTGTGAAAGAAACACAAACACGCACACACACACACACACACACACACACACACATGTGAGAAAGGATCGTAGACCTTCAGAGTAATATCTTTTGGTATTTACTATTCACTTATTTATTTATTTGTTTTTTTTTTGTCTTCCTTTTTGTCTTGCCCTCATAAGGCGTTCTGTTCTCACGAAGTTTGCTTTAATAGTTAATTAATATGTCGATATTTTGAGAAATTATAATAATAATAAACTTCTAAAGAGGTTTTAATAATAACAATAATAATTAATATGTCGATTTTTTGAGTAATAATAATAAACTTCTAAAGAGGTTTTAATAATAATATAATTATAATAATAGTGAAGAAATCCAGAATTTTGTAAGTGTAAATAAAATTATTCAATATATATTTACAGTTACGCCATTGTAGATTTCTTCATCAATTTAGTGACTCATTCTGTTGTTAGATTTTTATGTATAATAATAATAATAATAATAATAATAATAATAATAATAATAATAATAATAATAATAATAATAATAATAATAATAATAAGTTGGAGGAACAAATACACAGTTATGTAGAGGTAAAAGTAGATTTAAAAATAAATCTCTACAGAGAGCTTTCGGGAATCTGTTCGATTCCCCTTTTCAATCTGAAAAGGAAACCTGTTCGATTTCCCTATTCAATCTGAGATGGGGAATCGAACAGATTCCCGAAAGCTCTCTGTAGAGATTTATTTTTATGTATATTTGTGCCACTACTTATCTGTGGATTTTTTTTTTCTCCATTTCAAGACTCGTGCTACTAAGAGTATTTTTAATAATAATAATAATAATAATAATAATAATAATAATAATAATAATAATGATGATGATGAGGAAAGAGGGGATTTTAATGACATAAAAATATTAAACGTCCAAAGAGGAGAAATTCCTTGACATATCTCATTGGCTAATTAGTTGTCCTCTTGGTAATTTGGGGGTAAAATGAAAGGACCTTCGTTCGAAACCGTGTCGAGGGATTAAATTAGCAGGTTACCGTAAATTCTGTTTACTTGAGGTTATTATGTTTTTAGCTTTCATTATCATTATACTTTTTTTCGGGGGGGGACGGTGGCTTGCAGGCGCGCACGCACGCAAAGGTATGTTCGCGTCGGTGTTTCTTGTATATATACATATATAAATTATTTATACAGTATAAAATTGTGTTAGCAACAAAATAAGTAACAACAAAGGGGTTAATGATAATGACAACAACAAATTCGACATTCACAAAAAAAACGGTTTTTTTAAATTCGAAGAAAAAACTTGCAATTAGACTTTATTCAATTACTGTTTTTTTTCCGCAACGACGAAGCTTTGATAATCTCATTTTGCCGCCGATATTATCTTGCGTTTCTTTCTTTCATTCTTTTTTTCTTTCGAGTAATGGCTTCCTTAGACACTCATGATTACCTCGGCGAGATAATGGCACGAGGTTGCCCATCCCAACTGCCTCTGAAAAAGTGAATGAATGGTACCGAGAGAGAGAGAGAGAGAGAGAGAGAGAGAGAGAGAGAGAGAGAGAAATGCTGTGGTCTCTCTCCCATTCGGTGCTGGCGAAAAGCAGCTCAAGTAAGGCTTCTAAAGTGAGGGTGGGGGAGTGGGTAAACACTGCGCATTATTCTGAACAACAGCAGCCGTCCTGAAGGAGATTGAAAGAGGCTTCGAGGTAGGCCTAAAAAAAAAGTGACTGAAACGGTGTAGAACTGGACGTTAGCGGTTCGAAGACTTAGAAAAGAAGCTGCAGGTGCAGGTAGCAAGGTAGAACTGAGATGTGCATCCGAAATGCACCTAAAAACAGTTG
>NC_089760.1:31407500-31410000 GCF_040412425.1 Macrobrachium rosenbergii
CATCATCATTTAATGAAATTTCATAATCGCATGAGGCACTCAGGTGGTTAAGGAATCCATACTGATGTCAATGTGAATATATATATATATATATATATATATATATATATATATATATATATATATATATATACACATTTTTAATATATATTTGCACTGAAATCATTGTATATTTCTTCACCAATAATAATAACAATAATATACGACGGAAATAGACCCTCTCTTAAACAGGTCTTATTAAAAAGGATGTCTGTATTATGGGAATTTATCTTATACAGGATCTTTTCTATTTTCCTTATAAATCGCTTTTCAGGCTCAGCGATGTTGGTCAGCAACTGGCCAGTATTCATATTGGAAAAAGGGTAGTGTGTGGAATGCGGGAAATGAAGGATTCCACGGATATCTGATTGAATATTTCAATAAAAGACTTAACGCATTCCACACACTTTCCTTTTTCCAATATGAATATTGGCCAGTTGCTGACCAACATCGCTGAGCCTGAAAAGCGAATTATAAGCAAAATAGAAAAGACACTCTATATGATTAATTCGCATAATACAGCCATCCTTTTTAATAATAATAATAATAATAATAATAACAATAACAATAATAATAATAATAATAATAATAATAATAATAATAATAATAATAATAATAATCACTCAAAAATTTTCGAACACTTAACGAAAAAGTCAACACGGAACTTGAATTCCTGAAGACGTCAACTCTATCTATATAAAATTGCTGTCTTTTTTTTCACACATAAATATTTCATTATCTCATGCCCTAACCCAAAACACCTGGCTGCAATAAGAAATTTGGGGGGGGAAGCAAACCTGTATTAAAGTACCAGGCACCACTCAGCAATAGTCTTCGGATGGTGCAATATCCGAGTTCCTGCATATACGTTATTTACCCGGAGTTCCCCAAGGGGCCATCCTGAGACCCGGGCTCTTGAGGTCATGTGTTATAAAAATCGCAGAGTGGTTTTCTTCTCTCCTTTGTTTTCTTGATAGTAATTAGTTACCTGGAAGGCGTTTCCCCTAGCACAGGGTGGTTGCTGAGAAAAACAAGACATTAGTTACTACCATTTTCAGTTGTTAACCGCTGAATTGTATGTTTATAACCTGTACAGTAGAGCTTTCAGAGTATCTTCTGCTTTATTATTATTATTATTATTATTATTATTATTATTATTATTATTATTATTATTATTATTATTATTATTATTATTGTGAAAACCAGTTGAAAAGGTCGATAACCTGCTGATCAAACTATTGAAAAGTAAAGAAAAAGTAAGATAATTTACATATATATATCAAACTATTGCAAATATTAGTATAATAAAAAGGAAAACTTTATCACATACACAATTGTTCTGTGCATTAGTAGAATTATATTATATATATATATATATATATATATATATATATATATATATATATATATATATATATATATATATGTGTGTGTGTGTGTGTGTGTGTGTGTGTGTTTTATATGCATGCATTCATACATACATACATACATACACATACATATAAAATGAATGTATGTTTGAAAATCTGTATTTATGCTTGAACTTACCTTTACTACAACATAACATTTTAAACCCTCTGAGATTCTGAATTTAACTACCACTGTGGACCAGAATCTGAGGGTCCCTGTTAAAAATTTCGTGTTTCGACAGCCTTCCCAGATGAAATTGTCATTTCAAGATTTACTTTGGTATTTTGAAGCGTTTATCTTCTCTTAACTGCTTTAAAAAAAAAAAAAAAAAAAAAAATCCTGTTTCCATGTGTCCCGTCCGCAAATTCCTGCGATGTATGCTAGTATTGCACCAGCACAGGTATATTTACCCCGCCATGTTAGTAATTTGGGTGTGGGAAACATTATGAGATTATTTTCAAGAAAATTCTATAGTAGGTTTTTAAGATATGGCGTCCCCCTTTTTTCAGGGAAAGGTCCCGGTACTCGGTTACATGTAGGGGAAAATGCGTCCCGTCTCTTATAATCGTTTAGCCTACAAGTGGAAGATGTAGCTTTTGTAGTGTTAATCCTTATTCAATTTGCCTGTCCTCTTTTGGTTATCTTGTTCCCATCGGACCTGGGATAGTTAAAAGCTGTAGACTTTCTGTCCCACTTCGGCTGTCGAGGTGCTCCAGGTAAGCTCATCGGCGAAATAAACCCTTTGACCCAATGGTGAAATTACCCTTAGGTAATGAACGCTGGATTGCATCACATAATAATTCTCTCTCTCTCTCTCTCTCTCTCTCTCTCTCTCTCTCTCTCTCTCTCTCTCTCTCTCTCTCTCTCTGTATGTGTGTGTGTGTGTGAAGAGAGATAGAAAGAGTAGAAGAGAGCACAGGGCAGGAAGGGAGGCCCCACCCTCCCTTTTAGTCCTTAGCTTTTCTCTCTCTCTCTCTCTCTCTCTCTCTCTCTCTCTCTCTCTCTCTCTCTCTCTCTCTCTCTCTCTCTCTCATGATATACCTGTGTCCTA
>NC_089760.1:31412500-31420000 GCF_040412425.1 Macrobrachium rosenbergii
TGACCGTCTGTGCGTATTTTGTCTCCTGTCTTCGTTCGCTAGGCCCGAGTTCTAGTCTCCGGCTGGCTAATGAAGAAATAGAGGAATTTATTTCTGGTGATAGAAATTCATTTCTCGCTATAATGTGGGTCGGATTCCACAATAAGCTGTAGGTCCCGTTGCTAGGTAACCAATTGGTTCTTAGCCACGTAAAATAAGTCTAATCCTTTGGGCCAGCCCTCAGGAGAGCTGTTAAACAGCTCAGTGGTCTGGTTAAACTAAGGTATACTTTTTTTTCTGTCTCCGTTCTTGCGCCTACCCCGTAGTGGGGTAGTGCCACCAGTGCGCCTCACGCGGTGCACTTTAGGCGTTACTTAAGGTTCTTTGCAGCGTCCCTGTGGCCCCTAGCTGCACCCACTTTCACTCCTTTTACTGTACCTCCGCTCATATCCTTTTTCTTCCATCTTACTTCCCACCCTCTTCTAACGATTGTTTCATAGTGCAACTGCGAGGCTTTCCTCCTGTTGCACCTTTGAAACTTTTACTCTCAATTTCCTTTTCAGCGCTGAATGACCTCATAGGTCCCAGCGCTTGGCCCTTTGGCCTAAATTCTATAGTTCCAGTTCCGTTCTTGCGTGGCTGCGGTACTACCTCACTCCCTCTTTTGGCTTCTCGGGTCACACTGTGACCCATTGCCTTCTGCCAACAGACTCCCAATTATTTGGGGTCCGTCATATGTTTGTGTAATGGGCACTAGATAACGCAACCAACAACATATGTGGTTTATTTCCTTGCTTTGAAAATACGGGAAAATTGCCATGAGAGATTTCATTGAAACTGTGGATGAATGACCTGTGTACCAGTGATGTGTCGATGAGGATATTTGCGTTTTTGTATTACTAGAAACAGGAATGGGAGGGTTGTGAGCTTAATGAGAGGAATAATAATTTTATGTTCATTTTATATTGATCCCGATGATTTTATTGGGACACTTTGTCATTTTTTTTTAATTCTTTATCGTTTAGTATTTTGACTCACGCCCTTTCAGTTAACTGGAGTGAGTCATTGCTGTTGTCAGTATAATTTGCATTGCTGTTTTTCCCTAAACCGTGACAATTATCATCGCCAGTTTAACATTTATTATCGTTCATTCGATAATTATCATCGTCCGGTCGATAATTATCATCGTCAGTTTAATAATTGTTATCGTTCGTTCGATCATTATTTTCGTCAGTTTAATCATTATCATTGTCCGTTAGATAATTATCATCATCAGTTTAATAAGTATCATCGCCAGTTTAATAATTATCATCGTACGTTCGATGATTGTCATCTTCAGTTTAATAATTATCATCGTCCGTTCGATAATTATTATCGTCAGTTTAATAATTAATCATCGTCTGTACAATCATTATCATCGTCAGTTTAATAATTATCATCGTCCGTTCGATAATTATCCTCGTCAGTTTAATAATTATCATCGTTCGTTCGATAATTATCATCGTCAATTTTTCGCAAATTAAATTCACCATGATTATTTTATTCAGTTTTATGAACGTCTTTTGAAAAATCATCAAATTTACCATGAAAAATCAACTTTACCATTATCATTGTCGTATCATCATTATCATTATCATCACCACCATCTTCTAATAAAAACTTCACCGAACTCATCATTTGTCACTCATTATCAGCCACTACTGATCATGACACCTCACATTACCAGCACTATCATTTCCAGTCGTTAAAAGTCCTTAGAAAAAAAATATTGAATTACCTAAAGAGAGAGAGAGAGAGAGAGAGAGAGAGAGAGAGAGAGAGAGAGAGAGAGAGAGGAAATAAAAAGCTCTTGAAAAGGTCAGACCTTAAAGTCGATTACGTTACAGTGATTAAGGTAATCCACTTGACCTGAGAATGGAAAAGGTAACCATGACAAGACACCGTAGCATGAGAGAGAGAGAGAGAGAGAGAGAGAGAGAGAGAGAGAGAGAGAGAGAGAGAGAATTGTTCCACCCATTAGGGACTGGGGATTATCTGCCTGAGGTCTTTTATATCTATACACACGTTGAAAGGAAGAGAGAGATAAGTAAATCTATTAAGAAAGAACAAATATTCTTGGAGAATGGTTCCATCATGAAAAGGTTGTGTGTGTGAGGATAAGAGAGAGAGAGAGAGAGAGAGAGAGAGAATTTTAAACCACTAGAATTTGAACAATATTTTCTCACATCTATAAATGTATTGCAGAAAAAAAAGAAGTGAAGTGATTATATTTTTGTCGAAGTTTTCACGTAAAAATAATCATTGTTGCTTAAGGTAAATATTCTTATCGTGGTCTTCTCTTTCCCCTTATTGTCTTCTTAAATTGGTAACTGTTTTTTTTATCCTCCATTGCCAGGCTTTGGAACTCTTTTCCGAGTCAATTTTCCCTTTCTCCAGGCACCTTCCACCCTTTCAGAAGTGAGTCTCTGGATTAAATATGAGCTGTAGGTTGCCAGTCCCGCCGGTTTCGCAGATTTAAAAAAAATACCTCTCGCAACAGAGTCATGAAAAACGTTTCCACTGTGGCTTAACTAAAAGCTAAAAGGGAAATTATATCTCTCTACTTTTCTGATGGAAAATGGCTGGAAATTAAAGTGTAAATTGGGCCGTGGTTTTAATATATTTCTACGTCCGAAATGTGATAGAGGTAATGCATTTCTACACAAAATAAATTATATTTTCACGGGGGGCATATATAAGAGCGTTTTTGCCCTGTGCACCTCGAGGCAATTGCACAGGATACCCATAAAAATATGTATAATGAAATACAGCTGCATGACTTTTTGTTCCTTGAATTACTTGAATTTTTGCTCTTGAATTTTTACCCCTAAAACCTCTGCTGCTGGAATTTGGGTCCGTTGATTTTTCTGCAACATTCTTTGGTTAACTTTTTTGTCCCTTGATTTTTTTTACATGAATTTTTATTAATTTAATGTTTGCTCCAAGGATCTTTTGATCCTTGATAGTTCCCTGAGCTTTCGCTCACTGAATTTTCGCTCCTTGAAATCTTGCGCCATGAATTTTTGCATTCATGAGATTGCTGTTACATAGATTTTTGCTCTGGAATTGTTTACCGCTAGTTTTGCGCTCGATAAACAGTTCATTAAATAATTTGTTCCGCTGTATAATTATTTTGTTAGCATCATTTACTTTTTCAGTATTGTACCATCAATTATATAATTAAATGCCCGTTATCTTCATCCTGTCATCATTTGCGCTATATATTTCACCATCAGTTACAATATCATCTGCATTACATTCCCTTTTTTATCATTTATATTATATTTACTTTGCGTTTCTCTGTTCATCTTTGACGTAACAACTAATAAGTTACCAGAATTTATATATATGTCTATATATATGTGTGTGTGTGTAACACATATATATTAATTAAATATATATATATTTATATAATTAATATATATATATATATATATATATATATATATATATATATATATATATATATATATATAAATTATATATATACACATATATATATATATATATATATATATACTTATAAATTATATATATACACACAGTCAGATATCGCCAATTATACAATCGTGTACAGTATACTTAGTCGTCATAGCAGCGCCCGGATATATGTTTTGGCCGAAGTGCAGAGAATCTCGCCCTGGACGGACGAATGGACGGAACTGTATTTGTTTGGGTCACTGACCTTCGATGTTCCACAGATTTTCGTCCAGATTCTCGTATTTGCCGTCAGTCGGGGGACGAAGATTTCTGGAACGGAACGAACTACAACGGGAGGCTGCTTCCTCCCTGGCGACGGATGATGCTAAAAAGGAGGTGGAGAGTATCAAGAAGGAAGAGAATGTGAAGAATTAGAAAAGATGATAAATGAAAGAAAAGTGGGAGAAGTAAAAAAAGGGGTTAATTTAAACAGGTGTTCCAAATTTTGAAGACAAAATAGGGTATGATGCTAGAAAGGAGAAGGTTGGAGAAGGAAGAAAATAAGTAGAAATAGAAAAGATGATGAATGGAAGAGAAAAGAAGAATGTAAAAAATGTTTAGTTCGAACAGGTGTTCCAAATTTGGAAGACAGAAAAGAGGAAGAATTGAAAGAATTTCAGGAATTCGGACAGGTGTTCAAATACTTGATTGGAAGGTCCCATTTTGTAAAAGTGAAGCGTTTCAAAGGGTCTCATATGTAATATATATATATATATATATATATATATATATATATATATATATATATATATATATATATATATATATATATATATATATATATATATATATACATATATATATATATATGTATATATATATATATATATATATATATATATATATGTATATATATATATATATATATATATATATATATATATATAATATTTATATATATATATATATATATATATATATATATATAATATATATACACATATACACACACACACTAATGATAGAAATTCCACAAAAATTAAAAAGCAAAAATTTTTTACAGGTGGTAAAATTCTTGAAGATATAAACAAAACTAATTTCAGAGGTCTGGACAAATGTGCGATTTATTGGGAAAAAGATCAATAAAAAGTTTTAATGAAAGGTTTGAAGCTTTTTCGAATTCATACAGAAAAAAAAACTAGATGAATAATATACGAACAGGGTTTCAATTCCATACAGAAATAAAGTATGACATAAGTGTCCAGATATAACAGGTGTTACCGTCTTATATAAAAAAAAAAAAAGCAAATGTTGGACGGATGAGCAGGTGTACGAGTTCCTGTTTTCGCAGCACTATTTGGGCGAATGGATCTTAAAAACGAATCATTCTTTTTCCTGCGTTGGCTAAAAGATCCAGAAAGTTCCACGCTCTGCTGGCAAATCCCATTCCCAAGTTTGGTGATGTTTTATAAAGATTTAATTTTTCCCGTAGCGTGTTTTTTTTTTTTTTTTTTTTTTTTTGCCAGAAGCCGAAAAGACTGATAGGAAGAGATGAAAAAGTTTGGATCTATCGGAAGTAAGAGATAGAATAAACAAGTAAAAAATGCGCCGAAGTTTCTTCGGCGCAGTCGACGTTTCTGTACAGCGTATAATCAAGGCCACCGAAGATAGATCTATCTTTCGGTGGTCGCGGTATAATGCTGTATGAGCCGCGGCCCATGAAACTTTAACCACGGCCCGGTGGTGGCCTGCCCTGTATCGTTGCCAGATGCACGTTTATGGCTAACTTTAACCTCAAATAAAACAAAAAATACTGAGGCTAGAGGGCTGCAATGTAGTATGTTTGATGATTGGAGGGTGGATGATCAACATACCAATTTGCAGCCCTCTAGACTCAGTAGTTTTTAAGATCTGAGGGCGGACAGGAAAAGTGCGGACGGACAGACAAAGCCGGCACAACAGTTTTCTTATACAGAAAACTAAAAACCTTTCTGAGGCGCGTTCTTGTTTATTCAAACCAACAGCTGCTTGTGGTTAAGCTTCCTCCTCATTCGTCTCAGAAACAGATAAAAATCTTCCTTTTCGTTTCAGGAAAACACTTTCTCTCTTATCTTCGAACCCCCCCAAAAAAAAAAATCCCTTTCATTGAGAAGAAAAAAATTTCTTTCTCTCTTGTCTCGAAAAGTCTCTCGGTGAAATGAAAAAAAAAACTCTTCTCGAAAAACATTTCTATTTAAAACGAAGTCATCTTAAAAACCTTTCTTTTTAAGAAAATATGATAAAAAAAAGGTTTTTTACAAACGTCTTCCTTTTCTCAAAACATAAAAAATCCTAGTCAAAAATTTTGACTTCGAAAAACTTCCTCCTCTCCCTTTGCAAAAAATAAAAACACAAAAGACCTCTTTTGCCAATTTTTAAAAAATGTTTTCCTTGTCTTGAAACATTAAAAACCTCCTTCAAGTTTGGCTTGAAAATTATTAGACTTGGAAAAAAAACTCCTCCTCTGCTTTGCAAAAAAAAAAAATAAAAACCTCTTTTGTATTTTTTTTGGAATGTTATCTTAGCCTCAAAATATAAAACAATCCTCTTGTTATTGGCTCGTGAAAAATTAGACTTCGAAAAACTTCCTCCCCTCGGTTTGCAAAAAAAAAAAAAAAATCCTCTTTTGTAACAAAAAAAAAAAAAAAAAAGAAGAAGAAGAAGAAGAAGAAGAAGAAGACGCAGGACAGATGAGCCCCCGAAGACGAACCAGCCTTGTGGCCGAAAGAATGTGCTTCTGTTTAGAATTCATCTCAGGCGTATAGGCAGCCATCATTAAAGCTCAAGGTCACACAGGTGAGATCCCCGCCCACCTGGATTCTTTTTTTCTTACGCATGCGCAGGGGCGATGACCATTCCGGGCCAGCCCGTGCGTTTTTTAACAGATATAAAAGTCAGTTACAATTTTACTAGAGTTAAAATTTAGGGGACCAAATTTGCCAGACTCAAAATTTGACAGGTAAATGATGTTGACTGATTTCTTGTCATTTTCTTGAGTGGGTATTAGATTTCCTTATGGGCGTTTCGTTTCTTTACATTGTTATTGACATTATAGTTTTTAATGTTTTTTATTATATATTTATTGGTCTTAGTGTTCATAATACCTTTTTCAGGTATATATTTACAGTCTTCTCATATATATACGGTATATATATGTGTGTGTATGGTTGGGTGGGGTGGGTATAGGTTTGGGTGTACACACACACACACACACACACATATATATATATATATATATATATATATATATATATATATATATATATATATATATATATATATATATATATATATATATATATATGTGTGTGTGTGTGTGTGTGTGTGTGTGTGTGTGTGTGTGTGAGTGCGTGTGCGCGCCCTGGAGTAGAGTTGTGTGAGAGTGCGCAAAAGAAACAGGTTTATCCCCTTCCGGATCATCACTTCCAATGAAAAATCTCCCGAGTGAGTGCACGCAAGAGGGGCTGCCCTGCTCTACACGAATTCCTACATATGTCTACATAATGGAACATTTATTACGGGTCATAATAGCTGGAATATAACAGCATTATCATTCATATTTTTTTTTTACTTTTTTCTTGACTGTGAGTCATAATAGCTGGAATATAACACAATTATTTTTTCAGGATGTTTTACTTATTACTTAACTTTTTTTTTAAAACGTTGGATATAATTTCTTGTTCAGTTTTTATTCGATTTTTTTTTACTCTTATATTTTGCTTTGATTCTCTTCGCTCTGTATGAATGTATGCGTATTACAAATACTAATAGTAATAATGATTATCATTATTATTATTATAAGAAATTTTTTACTCTTATTTTGTTTTAATTTTCCTCGCTCTGTACGAATGCATGCACATTACAAACAATAATAATAATAATAATAATAATAATAATAATAATAATAATAATAATAATAATAATAACCCTTCACTCCCAGATGTACAATATTCTATGCAAATTCACGTTGCGGATTTGAAGGTTATACGCGTAACTGTGGGAGTGAATTTTGGGATGTGATCG
>NC_089760.1:31425000-31445000 GCF_040412425.1 Macrobrachium rosenbergii
TTATGTATATGTATATGTATGTGTGTGTGTGTGTGTGCGTGTGCGTGTGTGTGTGTGTGTGTGTTTGTGCATATTATACCCAAACGTCAAAAATGTCGGCAATATAAGAGAGTCGAACCAGATCTGATATCCTTTAGACGTATGATATATACATAGTTTAATAACCGTTACGTACCGTCCGAAGCTCTGATTATGATAACAAAAAAACTCCTGTTGTGGTGGCCTACGTTGCCCACAGGAAATATATTAATAAATATATGTACGTTTAGATTAATATATATTGTCTGACTTTTCTGCCCAGTGCGTTCAGTAATTACATCCGACCATATTAATTCAGTTACTTATTAATCAAAGTAGGATTTTCAATTTAAATTGTCAGCTGTAAATTTAGTATGAAGAAAACTTGAAAAGATTTATTTTAGTTTGTTTTATGAGTTTGGTGTTATTTATAGCTTAAGCAATCATAAATCTTTTCATATTACACTTTCATAGCCACGATAATATTTTTGGACTGTCAAGCAAATTATTTGAGCCTGTTTACTGTTATATCATATTACCAATAGTTATGCTATCAATAACTGCATGCTGTCAGAAATTATTATGGCACTTTGCGAATAGTCACATTATGTCAACAAAGTTATGTTTTGTTAACTAGCAGATATGTTATATTCCAAATACCTACGCCGTTACTATTGGTTCTGTAAAGTTACCAGTACATTAGGTTGGCAACCTGTCGATATTATGTTACCAATAATCAGGCTATGTTGCTTACAGTTAGCTTATATTACAAACGGCTATATTGTGTCAGCTATATTACAAACGTTAGTCTTATATTACAAACGGCTATATTGTGGCTACAGTCAGCTTATATTACAAACGGCTATACTGTGGCTACAGTCAGCTTATATTACAAACGGCTATATTGTGGCAACAGTTAGCTTATATTACAAACGGCTATATTGTGGCTCCAGTTAGCTTATATTACAAACGGCTATATTGTGGCTCTACTTAGCTTTTATCACAAACGGCTATGTTGCTTACAGTTAGCTTATATCACAAACGGCCATATTGTGGCTCCAGTTAGCTTATATCACAAACGGCTATGTTGCTTACAATTAGCTTATATCACAAACGGCTATGTTGCTTACAATTAGCTTATATCACAAACGGCTATATTGTGGCGCCAGTTAACTTACATCACAAACGGCTATATTGTGGCTACTGTTAGCTTATATCACAACCGGCTATACTGTGCTGCAACCATTCGAGTATACAGCATTTACGTTATATTGTCAATCGTTGCGTTACGTTACTTACAAGTAACAAAGACCAGCTATTGTTGCAGTGGAAGTAGGGCACAAGTACGCGTGAACGCTCTCTGGCAGAGAGACAATGCTTTTTTTTTTTTTTTACATTATCTTAATTAGTTCATGGTTTGTACGTGGGACTTGTCTACGGGTCTCGACTGACTCCAAATTGTTTTGGACATGTTTCTTTGTGTTTAGGGCAGAGTTTAGTCTGCAACCAAGTTTATATAACGTTTGATTTCCGCTTCAAAACAAATGCTAATTCCAACTCGGGTTCTGTTCTGTCAATACTGCAGCTAGCCTACTTCCATTAATAATAATTATTATTATCATTTGGACGGGCGACTGCAACCTTAATAAGATTAATAATCTTGATGACGGCAAAGACGATGCCGATGAATACCAATTCCGCTAATTGGTCTGTATGCAAATTAGTAGCTCTAACTGGGGGGCCAAGTGGAATTATTCACGACCCATCGAACTGGGAAATAAGATGGAAAACTTGGCGGAACTTGTTCGGGCGTGTTGCGTGGATCCTCTGCTTCTATGGTGTGACTGTTTAATCGTGTACGCATTTAGTTATGGTTTGCTTGTACACATAAATGCACGCGCACACACATCTATATATACAGTGTATATATATACACACGCACACGCATATATATATATATATATATATATATATATATATATATATATATAATATATATATGTGCGTATTTAGTATATATACATACATACATACATATATATATGTAATAAATCGAAATTATTTACATTTACAAATATTATTTATATTAAAATAATGTTTTTCATGGTGTTCTTGTTTAATGAAATCGCAGTTCTTGTTAATATAGAATGAACGAATCGACCACAAACATCCGAATGAAATGATTAGCCGTGGAGAATTGAGAGAGAGAGAGAGAGAGAGAGAGAGAGAGAGAGAGAGAGAGAGAGAGAGAAGTAAGTGTAAAAAAAAAACTCCCAACAAAAAAACAAGACCAGAACCAAAGAAAAAAAAAACTACGAAGTGTCTCGGATTTTTCCCCAAGTAGCTTCCACTCATTCGACGAGAAGAAGTGCACTCCTTAAGTCTACCTCTTCTCTTTTCTCATTTTTCTTCCTCTTCTTCTTTCTTCTTCTTCTTCTTCCTTTCCTTCTTGAGTGAGAAGAAAAATGCCCTCAGGAGATGACGAGGAGGAGGTAAGAGTCGCGAAGAGGTTGCCATAAGTATATTATCATACTTATTTTATGTTCGGGCCTTCTTCTTCTTATCTCCAGCTGTTTTTTTCCCTCATATATTTGTAATTATTAATATTTTCAGTCTTAATTTATTTGAATTCATATATCTCTCTCTGTCCATTGTAGAAAGCAGGACATCTCTCAAAAGGTGAAACCCCTCGAATCATTAAATAACTGGAAAAGAGAGAGAGAGAGAGAGAGAGAGAGAGAGAGAGAGAGAGAGAGAGAGAGAGAGAGAGAGAGAGAGAGAGAGAGAATCCTACCCTAGAATCCTCGAGTGCCCTGTGGCTACTCGAGGATTCCAGGGTATTATTTGGGGTTATCCTTCTAACACTTTATCACTCCGACCCTTGGGAACTCCTGCTGGTCCAGCCTCCATCCTATACGTTGACTCCTTCCTGGATGTTTTGTGCTACCATCTCTCTCCTGGCTGGCGTTCTCTTTAACTCGAGAATTCCAGCCAAGTTGCATGCCACCTGGAACTCTGGAGAACTCTGGAACCTCATCATTCCAGCGGTCATTGTTCCAGAACGTTGTTGTTACTTATCACATTCTTTCTTCCAAGTTGCATGCCATCTGGAACTCTGGAGATCTCTGGAACCTCATCATTCCAGCGGTCATTGTTCCAGAACATTGTTGTTACTTATCACATTCTTTCTTCTTCTTCTTCTTCAGTACTGTTACTTGAAACTCCTTTTTTTCTTCTTAATGCAGAGATAATGTGCAGGGAAAAGAATGTCAGTCGAGTGTGGACAAACAATTGTTCATACAGCGGATTAATAATTTGCATTACTATCGTTTTTAACAAACCTGTAAAATTCACATTTCATTTATATAGTCGTTTTAATCATCGTGATCTGAATATCGGAGTCGATGCCTCTCGTTCTGTGACGACAATATAAAAGTAAAAATAGCAGGCTTCAATATCATTATTATATATATATATATATATATATATATATATATATATATATATATATATATATATATATATATATATTATATCTTGTTGTTTACTTTCATACATGGGATGAGGTTGCCAGCCTCACTGTTCCCATGAGATGAGTCCCTTCCTCTCCTCCCCGAAAAAAAGGGGGCTATCGACTATCTTCCAATGTAGTACACTACTGCGTAAAGTCTAACCCGAAGACCATCTTGCTATTCCGGCACGGATAGTAACCCCACCGGTACAACCCCCCCACCCTGCACCAAGCTCCACTAACCCCCCACCCCCCACCCCCTTATTCGGGCGGTCGTTTCACGACTACGTAACAAGACGCTACTGGCGAACCAGGAGGCCAAGCCAATGTCACTGAGTTATCCTTTGCGATTACTGAGAGTTGTTTTTAATCTCTCTCTCTCTCTCTCTCTCTCTCTCTCTCTCTCTCTCTCTCTCTCTCTCTCTCTCTGAGAGTGGCACCAATTAGGTTGTTATTATCTCTCTCTCTTTCTTTCTCTCTGAGAGTACAACCAGTTAGGTTGTTATCATCTCTCTTTCGCTCTCTCTGAGAGTACAACCAGTTAGGATGTTATTATCTCTCTCTCTCTCTGACAGTACCACAGTCAGGTTGTTATTATCTCTCTCTCTCTCTCTCTCTCTCTCTCTCTCTCTCTCTCCCATTTCAGAGAGAAAGAATGTTTTATACAGTATAGGTTTACAGCATGTAAAAAGAAAACCAACAACGCACTCTCTCTCTCTCTCTCTCTCTCTCTCTCTCTCTCTCTCTCTCTCTCTCTCTCTCTCTCTCTCACGGAGGTGAGCCGTAATAGCCTTCATCAAGATCTTGGCCTTCACGTCGTTAGTGCTCTCGACCGCAGCAGATTGGCGTTGTTTATTTACATATAACGAAAGGCGCACAATTATTATCTCCATAATGAAATCTCCATATTATTTGAAAGTCGAGTATGAACAGAAATAGTAAGGATTAGCGTCGTTGTATCCGTAATGAGCGAGAAATCGGATATTGGCGACGAAGCTAAATGACTCAGAAGGAAATCGATCGGCTCTCTCTCTCTCTCTCTCTCTCTCCGGGAAAAAAACTTTGGTCAATTCTCCGGCGTCAGCGAGAAAAATGGGGATGAACAAAGGTGAAAACCTCTTTGAATTGAGACTTAAGAAACTTTGATTTTTTTAACTTGATTCTTGCGCTATATAAAAAACACGTCATTATTGAGTTTTTTCTTACCATGATTATTAATAGGGCTTGTGAAATGATGTGTAACGCAATAGTATGTTAATATATTGATAAATGACAGAAATTCACAAGGAGATGTAAAGCAAACTAGATTAATGAAGCAAGTGAATAAAAATAACCAGCTAAAAAAAGATATATAATAAGTAATGAAACAGCAGTTGACAAAAATAAATTAAGGACTATAGTCTAACCATTTATGAAATGATTTTAGAAGGGTTTTCTTCGCAGCAAGACACAGGTCAGGTCAGGTCAGGTCAGCACTGGTCAATTCTCCGGTTGAGGCATTCTGACCATCCTCGCTCTATCAGGATTGGGGATTTATCTGGTCATGTAATCGAGAATTTTGTCGACTGCCACTCGCCTCTTCTATGCTGCCAATTGTCAGTAACGTCAAATATTTTATTTGCAATTCTAAACATTTACATGTAATGTGGAAAATATTCCTTTTTACTTTTATGTAAAAGAAAACTATTGTGCCGGCTTTGTCTGCCCGTCCGCACTTTATTCTGTGCGTCTTCAGATCTTAAAACCTACTGGGGCTAGAAGGCTGCAAATTGGTATGTTGATCATCCACCCTCCCATCATCAGACATACCAAATTAGAGCCCCATAGCCTCAGTAGTTTTGATTTTATTTAAGGTTAAAGTTAGCTATAATCGTGCTTCTGGCAACGATATAGGATAGGCCACCATCGAGCTTTGGTTAAAGTTTCATGGGCCGCGGCTCATACAGCATTAAACCGAGACCACCGAAGAATTGATCCATTTTCGGTGGACTTGATTATACACTGTAGCGGCTGTACTGAAAACTCGATTGCGTCGAAGAAACTTCGGCGCATTTTTTACTTTTTTATTTACAAGCATTTTAACACTTTGTTATTTGGCTTTCACGTCTTCATTGTGACACATTGCGCTCGCAGAAGTCTTCAAAGTGTCTTCTCACGTTCGGAAATGACTTTTCTATCTATTTATCTATTTATTCTTCCTTCCTTTATTTATTGCTAAGGTTCTTCTTGCTTCGGGTATTGTATGCAATTTTATAATTAGGTTTATTGATCTCAAAACGAAAAGATCTGCTGACATTTCGATACGACAGTAAGACATACTGCACATGATGAATTTCTTGTCATTAAGTATCTTTCTTCAAAGTTCTGTTTTAAGGATTTCAACAAATATCTAAATTTTTGGAATCACTTAAAAAAACATATGACAAATCTCCGGATCTGTTTAACGGAAGAAACAAAGAGAATTCACCAAATAGCAAACGGAACTTGAACCTGAAGTATTGATCTATCGATTGAATAGAAGAGGAACTACTGCCGGAGATAGGAAAAGAGAGAGAGAGAGAGAGAGAGAGAGAGAGAGAGAGAGAGAGAGAGAGAGAGAGAGACTTTCTCGCATATTAATGTAGTTGTCGATTTCTTTGGTTAGGCACCGATTTTGTTATATTCTTGTTTAGTAAAAGGAGTTGGTTCGGATATTGACAAAACAGGGAGAATACATGTACAGTACGTATATGTATGTATATGTGTATGTATATACACATATACATACATATATATACATATATACATACATATGTGTATGTGTATATATATATGTATGTATGTATATATATACATACATATATATACATTCATATGTATTTATATATATACGAGTATATACATGCATACAGTACATACATACATACATACGTAAAACCCCGTAGTTCAAAAATGTCAACACGGACGAGAGAAAGAAAAAAGAGAGCACTTTACTGTTATTTCGAAAATGGACAACCCAGGCCGTATTTTATTTGAGAGGGCGGAACAGAATGCTGATTTCCATCGATTTTCGCCGCCGACCAAAATGGTTTGGCTTCATCGTCTATTTGAACAGAAAACTCTAATCATATTATTCAGGTATACTGATAAAATAAATCGTTAGAATATAGAGATCATTTTATGTGGAAAAGGTAGCTAAGTATGACAGCTTAGAGCAGGACATTTAGCTACGAGAGATATCATTAATAGCTCTCTCTCTCTCTCTCTCTCTCTCTCTCTCTCTCTCTCTCTCTCTCTCTCTCTCTCTCTCTCTGTGTACCTTTATCTCTTTGGAACCTGCGGCTAGATTACATCATATCAATTTCACAGCGTTTAAGGTATCCTTTATTGTATTCACCTTGGCTCTCTCTCTCTCTCTCTCTCTCTCTCTCTCTCTCTCTCTCTCTCTCTCTCTCTGTAGGTAAGGGACCTTTGTCCTTTTGGAGCCTGCGGCTAAATCATATTATATCAATTTCACAGCGTTTAAGGTATCCCTTATCGTTTTCACCTTGGCTCTCTCTCTCTCTCTCTCTCTCTCTCTCTCTCTCTCTCTCTCTCTCTCTCTCTCTCTCTCTTCAGTTATTCTACTCAAATTTTGTACAGCGTCTGAGTCGTATAATTTTAGTCATTTGCGAAAAGTGATTATCAGCCAAGTTTTTATGTATATAACTATACTGACCTTTTTTTCGTGGTACTTTGCGTTTAAAACCATATAGGCTATGTCTATATATATATATATATATATATATATATATATATATATATATATATATATATATATATATATATATATGTATAACTGAATCACGAAAATATGGGACGTGATGAATATATAAATAAAGACAAAATCCACGAAGGAAAGAGAAACAATGGGGTGATGCGAGGCCTTTCGACTATCGACTTTTACTTAACAGTAAAGGACGACAGTTGAAAGGCCTCGCAGCACTGCATTGTTTCTTTCTTTCGTGGATATTGTCTTATTATATATATATATATATATATATATATATATATATATATATATATATATATATATATACATATACGAGGGTAAGTCAAAAAGTTCAGGAAAAATTCAATATACACAAACATAATTTTTCTACATATCTACCATCTAACTCTATACACTTTTCAATACGCTGTTTCCACCTCTGCAACCCTTCTTTGTAGAAATTTGGGCCTTTCTTAAACCATGTTGAAACTGCATGTTTAGCAGCATCCAAAGATTCAAACCGGACTCCTTTTCCAACAGGAAAAATCTGAAGGAGCAAGATCAGGACTATAAGGAGGATGTGGAAGAGTTTCCCACCTAAATTTCCGTAGGACTTCTTGCAACCCTTGATGAATGTGCTGGAGCGTTATTGATGGAACAAAATTCTGGGTGCAACTTTCCTCGACGTTTTTAGCCAATGCAGTCTTCAGTTTTTGCAAAACACCTTTGTAGTAGTTCCCGGTGATTGTTTTTTGTCCTTCAAGGAAATCAATCAAAATCACTCCTTTGAGTCCCAAAACACTGTTGCCATAACCTTCTGGGCAGATCTCGCCACTTTGAACTTCACTGGTGCAGCTGAACCTCTTGGTAACCATTGCTTTGATTGAATTTTTACTTTCTGGGTCATATTGATGGATCCAAGTTTCATCTCCAGTAACAATCCGGTCAAAAACTCTGATTCATTTGATTCAATCTTCGTTAAAACTGCAAGAGAAAGTTCAGCTTTTTGATGCAGTTGGTCTTTGCGCAACGCTTTTTGGGACCCAACGTGCTGAAAGTTTACTCAAACCAAGATTTTAATTCAAAATTGAAAATGCGGAACCATGGAGATCCCAGTTTCATTAGCTATCATATCGATAGTAATCCGACGATCTTCATCCACTAGATTCTGCACCAAAGCCACAATTCTTTCATTTTTGCAGTCGATGGTCTTCCTCTCTTGGTTGTCTTTGAGGTCCTCCTGACCATCCTTAAATCGAGATCCAATCATAAACAAGAAATTTAGATGGAGAAGAATCTCCATAAACTTGTTGCAAAGCTTCAATAATTTTTTCCTGGTTTCCAATCAAGCACAGGAACTTGATGTTAGCTCTCATCTCAAAATTTTTATTTTCCATGGGTTCAAGTTACTTTTCTGAAGCAGATGTTAACACCACGGTAGCAAGTTGAGGTAATATTAGTCTATATGATCACTACATCACAGATAATTGTTTACTGACCGTTGATCACATTCCTGTGTAAATAATACATCATTCAACAATTTTTCCTGAACGTTTTGACTTACCCTCGTATATATATACGAGTCACACAATACAGGGTCTTCTTCGACTTCGTTTTAACGTGCTTTTTCCAGTTTTTATATATGGTCTCCGATGCCGGAAAGACTTTGATTTGGTGTTGGGAGGCCGTAATTTCGATCGGCTGCCCTGACCGAAATTCATTTCTCGGTAACGATGTGTAAATGTGATAAATTTGTAGTTTTTCATAATTAAGCTGTATAAAGAAAATAATCAGCTTACCTGGTAACCAGTTGGTTATGAACGCAGGCTAAAACAATTTAAGTCCACGTAATCCGGTAATTGTAGGCCAAAAGTGAGAAGGCTCTGGAAAGAGCTTTGTAAGCGAACCTTCAGGACGACTCAGTGGTCTGTAAGTTAAACTAACTGCTGTACCCTTGATCGTTGGTTTATCCTGGTACATATAAAGTAAGTTCACTGACCGTCCGATCACGTAGGGGAATAATACCTTCATCATCTGGTAACGTCACGTTCCTCGTTGGACGATTCGGTAGAGTTCTCGACTAGCACTTGGCCCGAGTTCGAGTCTGTCTGTCATTTAAGAATTAGAGGAATTTATTTCTGATGACCGAAATTCATTTTTGTTATAATGTGGTTCGGATTACTAGTTAGCTCCCGTTGCTAGGTAACCAATGGTTCTTAGCCATCTAAAATAAGTAATTTATCTAGGAGAGCTGCTAATCAGCCAGTTTCTGGTTATCTATCTGTTTGTTTATCTGGTAATGTCAAAGATCAGGTGTTGTGGTATTATACTTCTCTGTCTGCCTGTATATCCGTCTAGCTGTTTAGCTATTTGCCAGTCTATCTGTCTGTCTATTTATGTAGCTGTTTGTGTCTGTCTATTTGTTTGTTTATCTATCTATCTAGTTAGCTATTTGTCTATCTATCTGTATCTATCTATCTGTTTGTCTATTTGGTTATCTATGTATCTATTTCTTTATCTATCTATCTATATATATCTATCTATTATACATCTATTTCTGTTTGTCTGTTTGTATCTATGCCTCTATCTATCTATCTATCTATATCTATATCTATCTATATATATATATATATATATATATATATATATATATATATATATATATATATATATATCTATCTATCTATATATATATATATATATATATATATATATATATATATATATATATAGTATATATATATATATATATATATATATATATATATATATATATATATATATTCCCCTGGTGTCTCTAAAGACACTCGAAAATATGTATATATATTCCCCTGTGTCTCTAAAGACACTCGAAAATAACAACTTGTTGTGATATCATATTTACCGGGCATTTCTCTCAGCGCAATACTTATTTGCTTCTGCAAGTGTTTACTTATCGAGTGCAAACCTTCTCAAGGGTGCTGAAGAGCACTTCCTCACTTGAAGTGGATGCAAAGTATAAGTTGCCGGCACTTGCTAGCGACTTGGAATGAAAGGTATTCATTATCAAGTAGTCGACGTGATTGACACTTTTTTTTTAAATAAAGATAAAATCCACGTTGTGGGAAAGTGGTTGATGGGATGGACGGTTAAAGGTGATTGGGATAATAATAATAATAATAATAATAATAATAATAATAATAATAATAATAATAATAATAATAATATATTGTCTGTGAGTAATTATTATTATTCACTAAGTAATAATAATACATAGTGAATACATATATAAATTATATATATACATATATATACATATGTATATATAAATAAAGATAAAATCCACGCTAAGTAAAGGACATAATGTAGAAAGGCCTCGCAGCACTCCAGTATTTCCGTTTCCTTCGTGGATTTTATCTTTATTTATATACTCATCACGTTCCATATTTTCGTGATTCAGTTATACATATGTATATATATATAAATATATATATATAGTATATATATATATATATATATATATATATATGCATATATATATTATATACATATATATATATATATATATATATATATATATATATATATATATAAATGTGATATATATACAGTATATATATATTATAAATATATACATGTATGTACAGTATGTATGTATGTATGCAAGATTTTGTAACTCTCTCTCTCTCTCTCTCTCTCTCTCTCTCTCTCTCTCTCTCTCTCTCTCTCTCTCTCTTCCTTTCTGTGTTGTCACGCCTAAATTACGGAAATGTGTCATTATCTCGATGTTCTAATCAATCTAATGTTCCGCAGCTCTTATTGTCGATGGAAATTCCTTTCCTTACAGGCTAGTGGTATTTCTGAGTCTACCGATAGAGAGTATATCTATCTCTCTGTCTATCTATGTCTTTCTGTATACTTATCTATGTATATGAATATATCTGTTCGCATAATACTGTATGTATATATATGTATATATATATATATATATATATATATATATATATATATATATATTATATATATATGTGTGTGTGTGTGTGTTTGTATATATACATATATTTAGAGAGAGAGAGAGAGAGAGAGAGAGAGAGAGAGACCGAGAGAGAGAGAGAGAGAGAGAGAGAGAGAGAGAGAGAGGTTAATAAAGAATGAGATGTACGAGAGAGACAAATGGTACCATATGTTTCCTGTTTTTTGATGATGTACTGTGTTCCTTGAATTTAGCTTTTTCATTATTCCTGTCTATTATAAAAATAGTTCTAATAGACATTAAGGTATATTAAAGTATTTACTGAATTATTCTTACGAATAATTTTGTATAAAAATTCACATTTTCACTCAGATACTCTAAGGGAATCACCAACCCGAGAGTCGTACAACTTGATTAACCTGCCTCATGAGTTTTTTTTTTTTTTTCGTGCGGGATCGATCTCGGGATTTTGCTTGCGAGGCGATGCTTAAAATTTTTTTTTATTCATTATTAATTTTTCGTAGAGTACTAAAGTACAGCAAAATATAAGAGAATTTCGGAGATGTATACACTCTCTCTCTCTCTCTCTCTCTCTCTCTCTCTCTCTCTCTCTCTCTCTCTCTCTCTCAACAGCGATATTACTTTTTTAAGACAATGGAATTCAAAAGGACAATACTGAACGCAAGAAGAGAAGTAGAAATCGACTGAAAGGTAGAAGAGAGAGAGAGAGAGAGAGAGAGAGAGAGAGAGAGAGAGAGAGAGGGGGAGAGGGGGCGGGCTTTAAATGAAGGAAAGCTTGGGTTGTATGGCTAAGGTGTCTCTTTGTTTAGGTATTTGTTGACAAACAAAAAAGGAGAAACAAAGGAAAAAATCGAAGTGAGTTATTAACGGTTGACGTGGCTCTAAGGTATCGAGGCAGTCCTCTCTCTCTCTCTCTCTCTCTCTCTCTCTCTCTCTCTCTCTCTCTCTGCATATAGCATATATATATATATATATATATATATATATATATATATATATATATATATATATATATATATATATATATTCTAATAGACTGAAAACATTTCTTACTGTTATTATCATAGCTGTTGTTTCTGATGCAATTAACAGTACCGAATCCCCAGGCTGATAAAACAAAAAAAACATATTCAGCACAAAGCTACAACGCAAAGAATTCATAAGCCTCTGTAATAAATGACGTCACTGCGGTTTCCTGGAATATGTATATATATACGAATATTGTTCTCAGTGTCATCTCTGTCTTGGTCTGAATAATATGTAGGTGAAGAAGTTGTGACGTGGTTCAAACAAACGAACCCACAAACGCATATCCATGAGTTCGACTTCGCACAAGATTACGTTTGAATGATGACCATAAATGTGGTTTGTCCTCTCTCCGTCGTTTCTTTGCGTTTGTTTGTTTCTTTGTGCCTTTTTCGAAGTAATAGATTTTATTGTTACGTGTTAGTTGCTGTGTTTACTGTGATGGTATAAAATTTTAGGTGTTTGGCATCATTTTATTGTTGGTTAAGTTAGCTGAAGCTAGGCTGAGTTAGAATCATTCTGAATACGTGAGAGTCAAATAGGAAATTACGTATTCTTAAATTCAAGACACGTACAATATGCCAGTTTATCTGATATCAGATATTGTGAGGTGTATAATAATAGAACTGAATATACATCGCTAACAGCATATATATGTATATATATATACATATATGTATAAGGCCTTGCAGCACTCCTTCATGGATTTAGTCTTTATTTATATATTCATCACGCGCCATATTTTCGTGATTCAGTTATATACTTACATATATATATATATATATATATATATATATATATATATATATATATATATATATATATATATATATATATAAAATACTATATATATATATGTATATATATGTGGGTGTTTGTTTGTTTATATATATATATATATATATATATATATATATATATATATATATATATATATATATATATACTATATAGTCAAAATGTCCCCTGAGCCTATTGTGATTTTTAGCCAAATGAGTTTTAAAGGCCACTCTTTCGACACCGGCCTGAGTGGGGATTTTGTCCTCTAACGGTTGTGTTTGTTCATCACGTTCTGTTCTTGTAGTATATATATATTTGTGACTTCTCACACTCTGTATCAGTCCTTCGTCAATGGCTTGGAAATAAAGTCGAAACCGGTCAGGACCTACACCCTGTTTCTTATTTTTCACCTGTGTAATGTGTGATAAATGAATTATACAAAAGTGATAATAATCATATATATATATATATATATATATATATATATATATATATATATATATATATATATATATATATATATATTTATATTTATATATATACATATATGTGTGTGTACTTGCATATCTGATGCCACTAAACCAATCAACTTGTTGTGTCACTGACAGAGACAAAGGTCATATTTTCTAATTCGAGGTCGATCAGAAACCATAGATCTGCAATTTAATGGATGGAAGATTATCAGAGTACGGAAAATCCAGAAAGAGAATGTCTTAGCTTGTCCCGGTAGGAAAATAAACAGTAACCGCATTGCAGGTGTTTCGGACTCCAAGTTAATGAGTAAGTCTCGTATTTTAGAAACTCTGTATCCCAATTTTAGCTTGAATAATAATAATGATAATAATAATAATCTAGGAAGATATAATTTTAATACGATTATCTTTAATTTAAGTTTAAGCTATTAAACTCAGTGTTCAGATTTTAGCTTTAATAATAATAATAATAATAATAATAATAATAATAATAATAATAATAATAACTAAGAACGGAAAACAGTCGACAGCTGACATAAAGTAAAGTTGAGATGATTATTTTTTTTATATTTTCATCAAATCGAAGATATGATTTTAATACGATTACTTAGTTTGCAGTTTAGACTAATAAAAGAAAATTTACTTTTAAAAACTGATACAGAAATAAAAAGAAACAATAAAGTTAAGAACAGAAAACTAAAATATTTCCTCGCTTGCCAAAATCTTCTGGCGCTTGCCCGCTGTCAGGAAGTGTGACGTCATGAAGTGACGTCATTTCAACTATCCGAGAGCGAGAGAGATTTTAGAGTATTTCGTCGAGAGATTTTCGTACCCAATATTTTCCCCGAATCTGTGAGATTTAGATTCTAGTTGTTTCTTATCCAGATCTGTGACGTCTAGGTTTGTATTTTAGTTTTGTCTGTATTGATTGAAGTTCTACTTTATTCCGATGATTTATTTCTAAAAATATATTATAATGGGCTTCCAGAGTTTGGAGGGATTTTATTATTTCGTCGAGAGACTTTCGTACGCAATATTTTCCCCTGAATCTGTGAGATTTAGATTCTCAGTGTTTCTTATCCAGATCTGTGATGTTTAGGTTTGTATTTTAGTTTGTTTGTATTTATTCCGATAATTTATTTCTAAAAATATATTAAAATATGCATTCAGAGTTCAAAAATTCCAAGCATAAATATGTATATGTATTATAATATCGTAAAAATAGCCTGTAAAAGCATTATATTAATTTTTAAGGTAAACAATCAGTGAATACGTTAAATTTCCATTTCAGAAACACAAGTGACCCAATGATTACAATTCACTTCGATGATGAAAAACAAAACAAAAATCGACATTTTAATACAAAGAAACAAAGGAATGTAATTTCTGTACAAAATACAATAAATTACATGTAGACCTCAGCTTTGACATGACATTGAACAATATGCAAATTTAGTTTCGATGGAATGAAAATGTTCAACGTTTACAGATCAATTAATTGTTGGGTTGTGAATATTGAATAAATATCTGCACAGGAAAACTTTCAAGAGAACTATTATTTATTATTAAATGTCGATAAAGAGAATTAATATTTTTGCAGAGAAACCTAACCCCCAAAAAAACCATAATTCACGATTTACTTTCGTTAAAAAAAACATTAAAGCAATATTCATAATTAAATATACATATGTGTATATATACTGTATGTATATAAAATATACATATATTTATACAGTATATATGTATTTATGTAAGTATATGTATATATATATATATATATGTGTGTGTGTGTGTGTATGTATGTAAATATATATATATATATATATATATATATATATATATATATATATATATATATATATATAAACATGAAAACAGTATTCAAAATTAAATATAGTTAAAAAAAGACTAAAAACAGAAGACACAGCTAAATCTCTACACAGACATTTAAAAAAATACCTAAAAAGAAAAAAACAAAATCTTGGCCAGATTGGTTCCCTTCCCTCCCCCTCCCCCCTCCCGACCCTCTTTGCGTTCGAGAATGACCAATCAAATTTCACCCCGTGTTAATTTCTTTTTCTTTTTTTCTTTTTTTTTTTACGAAGTAATTGTTCCGTACTTGAGCGAAAGCTAAAAGGTCAGAATACTTAGCGCGATCTGTCTCTATTTCCTTGCGCTAAAAGCTTTGCTCTCTCTCTCTCTCTCTCTCTCTCTCTCTCTCTCTCTCTCTCTCTCTCTCTCTCTGTTTTCTTTTACTATACTTCTGTTTTCACAGGTGCATTTTTTAGTTCATCTCTCTTTCTTCTGTTTTCCTTTTCTGTATTTCTGTTTTCTTAGTTACTCTTTTAGTTCTTCTCTTTCTTCTGTTTTCTTTTTCCTTACTGCTGTTTTCTCCGTTACATTTTTCTGTCTCTGTTATTTTAGTTCACTTCGCTGGGCGTCTTGCTATCGATGCAGTTTTTTTGCCATACTTTTCTTCTATAAGTTTTTTCTATCGTTATTATTTTTTTTACTGTTTTTCTTTTTGTCATGGCTCTCCCTTTCTGATGTTTTAATTTTTACTATATAATGCCACTCTTTTCACTTCACCTCGCAGCGGGGTAGTGCCGTCAGTGAACCTCATGCGGTGCACTGTAGGCATCACTTAAGGTTCTTCGTATCGTTCCTTCGGCCCCTAGCTGCAACTGCTTTCATTCCTTTTACTGTACCTCCGTTCATATTCTCTTTCTTCCGTCTTACTGTCCACCCTTTCCTGACAATTGATTCTTAGTGCAGCTGCGAGGTTTTCCTCCTGTTACGCCTTTCAAACCTTTTCACTGTCAATTTCCGTTTCAGCGCTGAATGGCCTTAGTTGCCCCAGTGCTTGGCATGTTTGCCTAAAATATATTAATCAGTCTTTTAGTATCGGGAAATTTTTTTTTATTCCATTTCCTGCTGCAATTATTTGCTTCCGTAATTTGTTTCTCTGGTTAATTATAAATAGTTTCGTTATTGTTCTCTTTGGGTGCAGTTTTTCTTGTGTACAGTTTATATTTACTAAATAACATGTCATCATTAGGAGGTTTTTTCCCCCTGAAATGATAATATATTCGTTCGAGTTCGCTTATCTTACCTTTTTGTATATCACTCTTTTACCTAATCCACCACAGAAGCTTGCGTAGCTGTTAGGATTTTCCACAGAAATGTTTACATAACAGTATAAGAGCAAATTGTGCATACATACAAACAGCACTAACTTGTATATGTATATGTATGTATATGTATATTTAGATATCTTTGTATATGCATATAGAGCAATAATATATATATATAATATAAATGATAAATATATATATGCTTGTATATATATGTATGTATGTATATTATATATACATATTTATATGGTTTATATGGTTATTAATCAGTTGATGTTATTAATTTAACAGCGAACTCACCTATTTGTTTTTTTTTTTCAAATTGAGCGAGTAAAGTTAACAACACGCACCGGGGGACTGAAGCTCCCCATTCACGAGGTCCGATATTTTTACGATCCCCTTTAAAACTTGGTTTGAAGTTATGTCTCCCGTTAAATCAATTCAAAAATAAAAAAAAATAAAAAAAAAGTTTTATCAAGGTCTTCAAACACATTTGCATGTCAGCGTCCGAAACAAAACGGGAGAGGTCGGAGAAAACTGAAACGCCTGTCGCTTTTTAAAGGCGTCCGAACGATCCTCAAAGAGAATCCTAATGAGTATCGCTCGGGCTCCCAGATCTAACATTAGCATAGGAATGTAAACAGATGATTGCGTCAAAGCAAGGGAGGGCTCTGTCTGCCCACACCTATTGGGGTACCCCTCACCCAATACCCATGTACCCAGAGGGGCTCCTGCCCTAGGCACCCCTTATCAGCATTCGCTCTGTAGTTCCCATAACATTTTCTCGCAAAGAATCGGCGTCGGTTCGTAATGTATCAGCTGGAAATTGTCCAATTTGGTGTTCGTGTTGCCATGGTGGAGGCGGTGGTCTTGTTTGTGATTAGGCTCTAATGAGTCGCGATGAGTTTTCGACGCTAAATGATTGTTTGGGCATTGTTATGAGAGCAGGGAGAGGGCGAGGAAGGATTTGCATACGTACGTATAGACACGCACATATATATATATATATATATATATATATATATATATATATATATATATATATATATATATATATATATATATATATATATATATATATATATATATATATATATATATATATATATATATATATATATATATATATATATATATACATACATACATACATACATACATACATACATACATACATACATGATACATACACACACACTCACACACACACACACGAAACTAACGAACGCATGAGCACCTGTTTCACGGAAATAAATTTCTGAGACTCACATCGCGATCGAACCCCGGTCTCTCAAATGAAAGTCCAGGCCTGTGTGGGACAGTTGGTAACGCCGTGGCATGTCATTTGAGAGAGAGAGAGAGAGAGAGAGAGAGAGAGAGAGAGAGAGAGAGAGAGAGAGAGAGAGACCGGGGTTCGATCCCCATGTGACTCGGAAATTCATAACTCATACATACATACATATATATATGCATATATATATGTGTGTGTATATATATGAGTGTATGTGTGTTTGTGTGTGTGTGTGTGTACACATGTCATTGAAGCAAGAGAGAATTATGTCCGTGTGTCTGCGTTTATTTTGTGTCCTCCTTGATTGCTGGTGCCAGCCGGAAATCACCTCTTCTTCTCACGTCTTTTTATTCCTTGCCTTCTTTACATCTGCATTCTTTCTTTCTTCTTCTTCTTCTTCTTCTTCTTCTTCTTCTTCTTCTTCTTCTTCTTCTTCTTCTTCTTCTTCTTCTTCTTTTTCCTCTCTCTGTTCACCTTCGGGATTGTCACACGCACTCACGAGGTTTGAGCGGTTGGGATCAAGAGCTTTGTTTGACTTTGTTGTTTATGAAAGGCTGACGGGAAATCGCTGTCGGAAAATGCGTTGAATTTTACCTAGATTTATATTAGTGTAATTAATTACATGAGAGAGAAGAGAGAGAGAGAGAGAGAGAGAGAGGTTTCAACAAGCAATATTTTGATTAGTTGTCCAGCATCTCTCTCTCTCTCTCTCTCTCTCTCTCTCTCTCCTCTCTCTCTCTCTCTCTCTCTGAGTCTCTGTGTGTGTGTGTATGTATATATATATATATATATATATATATATATATATATATATATATATATATATATATATATATATATATATATGTGTGTGTGTGTGTGTGTGTGTGTGTGTGTGTGTGTGTGAATTTTTATCACATCACTTTGACATTTAATTATTCACACACATTAAGCTTCAAATGTCGTTTAAATCTCCAATTCGCTCTACTTCGGGAATATACTCTCTCTCTCTCTCTCTCTCTCTCTCTCTCTCTCTCTCTCTCTCTCTCTCTCTCTCTCTCTCTCTCTAAGTAGAACACGGACGAGGCGACTGCAATTAAAGGTAGGCAAATAAACGACCTGTGTCCAACTCAGGTCACCTTTAAATGGTTGACGCATCCAGGTAAAACAACGTGACTTATCCCGGACAAAAATCGCGGATTGTCTCTTCACAAAACAGGGATGAAGTCTAAACTCTGACAGCTTTGAGCCTCATTGTGATTCATTGCTAATTGAACTAAACCCCTCATGTTCGCTACAAGTTTTAATGCCTGTTGTTAACAAAGGGGGTACATGAACCCTAGGCTTTTATCTCGACTAGAGATCAGCTGGATTGCATAAATTCATCGAAGAGATACGGAAATGTGGATAGAAAAGAGTTAGCAACCATATTATTTGGATGCTTGAATTTCAAGTCAGTGGCCCCTGTGGGCTTGTTCTGTATGAATAAGGTTCATCTTCTGAATAATAATAATAATAATAATAATAATAATAATAATAATAATAATAATAATAATAATAATAATATACACCATATTTTTTGGATGCTTGACTTTCAAGTCATGGCCCCTGTGGGCTTGTTCCGTATGAGTAAGGTTCATCTTCTGAATAATAATAATAATAATAATAATAATAATAATAATAATAATAAAATACACCATATAATAATAATAATAATAATAATAATAATATAATAATAATAATAATAATAATAATAAAATGCAATATAATAATAATAATAATAATAATAATAATAATAATAATAATAATAATAATAATAATAATAATAATCTTCTTCTTCTTTTAACGTGCTTTTTCAATAATAATAATAATAATAATAATAATAATAATAATAATAATAATAATAATAATAATAATAATAATAAATGGTTGAATTGTGGATAGATTTAAAGAATTTTGATAAAAAAGAATATGTAAAGAATCTGGTTGTTGATTTGCTATAAAAATGAAAACGAAGCGTAGATATTTATATCAGCAACCAGATTACTTCACAAATCACTCTTTCTCGATATTCGTTAATTGAAT
>NC_089760.1:31450000-31470000 GCF_040412425.1 Macrobrachium rosenbergii
ATGTATGTATATTCACATACCCAAAAATGCTCTTTCTAATTATGTACTCATTAATATGGCCGACCAGTGGTGTGTGTTACGTAGAACTCTCTCTCTCTCTCTCTCTCTCTCTCTCTCTCTCTCTCTTTGTGTATGTGTGAGTGTTTATTTCTGTCTTAATTCTTTGCTACTCAATCTTAATACCGCAGCACTTTAATCTTGAGCTAGGTCAGCAACTCTGAAAGCAAAGAAAAACGGTAAAATTGGTGCTTACGACGGAAATGGCAAACAAAATTGACCTCCCAAGAATATCTACTTAGAGACTTGTAAGAAACCTTTTTTTTTATGAATTTTCAATCATTAGTGTGACACTTGTACAAACATTAAAATGGGTCACGATATCAGGCCCGAAAAGACAAAGATGTAAAAGAGTGACACCCGTCAAGCCACCATTTCTCGGTTTGTGAAGTTCAGTACTGTTTGAATGAGTGTTTTTTTTTTTCCTCTTCTCTCTTCAGCCCAGGCCGTGTAATTCTCTCCTTCCTTTTGTTTTCCCAAATTCTGTGCAAATAGTCTTGACCTTTTTATCTTTTTTTTATTTTTGTTACTTTAGATCTCCAGGAAAATAAGAAGGGAAAATTTGAGAAATCTTTCCATTGTGTTTTTTGCGTTTCTGAAAAGAAGGTTCCGCTCTGACGGTTTTTACAAGTAAGTTGAGCTCGTTAAAAAGAAAACTGCAGTCTTATTTTGCGGCTGCGCAGCCTGCATTGTCTTAAACCATTACGGTGTGATAGAATGTCGACTGTATATATATATATATATATATATATATATATATATATATATATATATATATATATATATATATATATATATATATATATATATTTATATATATATATATATATATATATATATATATATATATATATATATATATATATATATATATATATATATATATATATATACATATATATACATGTGTGTGTTATTTAGTATATGAATATATGCTATATATATATTTCTTAGTATTATATATGGATTATAAATATATATATATATATATAAACTATTTATAAAATATGAGGTATATATATGTATTTTGATATTCCGGCACTCATACATATATATATATAAATATTAACATATATGTATATACATTTACATGAGGCACGTTTTCTGACAACAAATTTTAAAGTGGTTATTTAGTTCTTCAGTGCACTTATGCATTTTAATCTTGATAACGGTGTTGCTAATATTCAAGTATATATCTTACGAAATTCACATTATGATAAAGAATGGATTATAAATATGTTCGAATTCATCTCTTAATATAGTTTTCATTAGTTAAACTTCATGTGCAGCCCGCAAAGTAAAATCCACTCATTATCAAACATTGAGGTGAAGAGAGAGATACAGAAATCGTTCTTTGTTTATTTTATTCTCAGTTTTGATTGGCTGCTTAGTTCCGGGACTCACGTCGGTTTAAGCGATCTTAGAAAGCAAAGAAAACAGAAAATTGGTTGACTTACGACGGAAATGGAAGTGAAACGTAAACAAAATAATTGGACACTATTGGAAAGCCTGTCTTATTTCCGGGACAATTTGGGCCAGAGGCACGTTTTCTGACGTCAGACTTCACTCTTAGAAGCTTAACTTTTTTTTTTTTTTTTTAATATTGATGCAATTTTCAATTTGCATTGTTCTTCAGGTTAGTGTGACACTTGCACAAACATAGGCGAATTTAATCTTGATAACGATATTGATTGGCTGCTTAGTTACAAAGTTGCAGAAAATTGTTCACGAGTAAATGGCGGAAACGGGACAAAATAATTGGACACTATTGGAAAGCCTGTCTTATTTCCGGGACAATTTGGGCCAAGGTACGTTTTCCTCTCTTAACTCTCAATTTTCAATTTGCATTGTTCTTCTTAGTGTGACTCTCTCTCTCTCTCTCTCTCTCTCTCTCTCTCTCTCTCTCTCTCTCTCTCCCACCCACATTGCCGATTCGTGCATCTGTACAGGAGCCTCACCAGTAGCATGTCTGCCCCTTTCACAGAATAACGTACAGATGAAAGAACAGAGGGAAGAGGGAAGTGAGATGGTTTGAAATCTCTTGCTACAGACTGTGAGCCGAACAATGAAAAATGAAAGTTGATTCTCGAATATAGGACAATTTATTAAAAAACCAAATAGTTCAGAGAATGGCAGTCAAGAAAGGAAAAAAAATTACAAAAACGTGTGGAGGACAGGTGTGCCGGTACAAGCAACAAACACAGTTGTGAATAATGGTTGGATGGCAATGACCCAGAGACATACCTGTAGCATGAAAGTGCTTTCCGATACGTCAGCTTGTAATACACATTGTCTTGGTCTATGAGGTGGCTTGTTTGGTGTACGAAATAGCTGTTTATTCGGAAGTTTTCTGCGCCTGTGATTCATCCTTGATTCATTTATAATTGGATGATGGTGTCTGTGACTGCTCTCTGGTTTTTCTCAGGAGCCAACTCCCATTTAGTGAAACTGCTCGTTAATAATAATAATAATAATAATAATAATAATAATAATAATAATAATAATAATAATAATTTTCCTTTGAAATTCCAGTCATTGTGTACAACACCAGCGTATGGTCTTAAATCAATCAATATAACAATAATAATTTCCCAATAGAAATTCCAATCATTAGTTGTAACGCCAGCGTATAGTCATATTTCAATCAATATAACAATAATAATTTCCCAGTAGCAATTCCAGTCATTAGTTGTAACGCCAGCGTATAGTCATATATCAATCAATATAACGATAATAATTTCCCAATAGAAATTCCAATCAAGTTGTAACGCCAGCGTACAGTCATATATCAATCAATATAACAATAATAATTTCCCAATAGCAATTCCAATCATTAGCTGTAACGCCAGCGTATAGTCCCAAATCAGTCAATCATGGAGATTAACCATATGGTCACAAGGTGGAGTGGCTGAATCACTTCAAATAAAACCAACAGAATATTTTAGTCTCATGTTGATCTTGTCCATTCTGTGTGTATGTGTATGTGTGTGTGTGTGTGTGTGTGTGTGTGTGTGAGAGAGTGTGTGAGAGAGCGTGCGCCCCCAGCGTGCACGCTGGAGCACGAAAATAACGGGAGATCACTGAGCATCAGACGGTGGTCTTGGTCAAGTAAGTCCTTTCAAGAGGACGAACGTAGCATCCGGGAAGTTACTTGTGACGTAGAATTTATTTGTATCTGTTATTCAGAACTTTCTTTGATTCGTATTAAAAAGCCAAAATTAATATTGTTTCCAAACCTCTCCAGCAGCACGTCGGCCCTTTTCATAATAAAGTGATGGATGAAATAATCCGTAAAAAAAGAGTAATTAAATGTTAATGAGGGTAAAATAATACTGACAGTGAGGAAATGGAAGAAAACGTTTAAATTGACTCCACAATACATAAAAACAGCTAAATGGTCATCGACAACTAAAAAGAGACATAAAAGGCAAGTTGGGGAGAGAGAGAGAGAGAGAGAGAGAGAGAGAGAGAGAGAGAGAGAGAGAGAGAGAGAGATCCTACATTAAAACTGGCGTCACAATATTTAAAAAACTGGTGTGACAACTACATGGGCACCGCCAGCTAAAAAGATACATAGAAGTCTAGGAACAGAGAGAGAGAGAGAGAGAGAGAGAGAGAGAGAGAGAGAGAGAGAGAGAGAGAGATCCTGCATTTAAACTATCGTCATGATGTTTAAAAAACTGGTGTGACAACTACCATGGTTATCGACAACTAAAAAGACACATAAAAGACTAGGAGAGAGAGAGAGAGAGAGAGAGAGAGAGAGAGAGAGAGAGAGAGAGAGAGAGAGATCCCTGTAAGCAGCTCACCGTCGAACGGTAGTCTTATAGTCCTTCGTAACCGGAAATATTTTGGGGAGGTCGATGTCTTCTCTTCTTCCCTTATAAGCCGTTCATTGCTTCCTCTTGTGGGCTGTGCTCTTCCTGTAGCCATTGTGCAGCCAGTCTCTCTCTCTCTCTCTCTCTCTCTCTCTCTCTCTCTCTCTCTCTCTCTCTCTCTTCTTCCCTCATAAGCTTCTCATTCTTCACTTGTTTTTGAAATATTATTCTCTCCAGTTCTCTCTCTCTCTCTCTCTCTCTCTCTCTCTCTCTCTCTCTCTCAGTCTTCCGAGTCTTCTCAGTTCTTGAAATATTTATTCACAGTTTTACAATCTCTCTCTCTCTCTCTCTCTCTTCTCTCTCTCTCTCTCTCTCTCTCTCTCTCTCTTCTTCCGAGTCTCTCAGTTCTTGAAATATTTATTCACAGTTTTACAAGTCTCTCTCTCTCTCTCTCTCTCTCTCTCTCTCTCTCTCTCTCTCTCTCTCTCTCTCTCTCTTCCGAGTCTTCTCAGTTCTTGAAATATTTATTCACAGTTTTACAATCTCTCTCTCTCTCTCTCTCTCTCTCTCTCTCTCTTACGTTGCGTCTTCTTTATTTGTTTCTCTGTCACTTTTGACCTTTATCGGGGAATTGCATCTTAGTCTTTTATTAAAATTATTGGGTTGGTATTTTTTTATGTTACGTTTTATTTGTAGTCATTTGTGTCTGTTAATATTTAATTTTTATTGCCATCTTTATTTACCCAACTTCTTTTCCTAGCTCAGTTTGTTCATAATATCATGAGCAATTTATTCCATGGAAATATATTTAGCAAATTAATTACCGTTTGACGCTCTCCAAATTATTGTGGTTACATAGAAAATAACTTTAAAGTAATAATAATAATAATAATAATAATAATAATAATAATAATAATAATAATAATAATAATAATAATAATAAAATGATGCTGATGATTTTAAATAACGTAATTGTTACTTCATTGCGCATTCACTTCATTTCGATAATTATTTTAAATAACATTCTTTTCACTTTATTACGTATTCACACACTTCAGTAAGATATTTTAGGTTATTCAGACATTGGCCCTTGTCACTTCATAATAAATTCTTTTATCTCTCCGTAAAAAACCTTTGTGCTTCTGTCTTTTGATGTTTTTTTTTTATTTTAAATTATCATCCGTAAACATACTTGATAAGGACTGACTGAGTCACGCAATTTTTCCAACAGCCCCTATTTGTCCTTCTATAGGCGCTGTTTGCCTTGCTCGCACAAACATCCTTTCATGGCTATTCCTGTCGTGCTGCCAGTGTTGTTGTGAGATTGTGCGTGCTTGCGTGCGTGCAAGCATGGCCATGATGTATGTGTATATATATATATATATATTATATATATATATATATATATATATATATATATATATATATATATGTGTGTGTATATACATGTGTTTGTATATTTGTATGTGCATACATTTGTATATTTGTATTTATATATATATTTATAGGTATGTATATATATGTGTGTATATATATGTATATATGTATATTATCTAAATGTACTCATACAAACATATATGCATACATATATGTGTGTGTGTGTATGTCTGTATGTATAGATATTTGAATTCACAAATATTAAGCTACGAGTATCATTTAATGTCCAATTCACTACCTAGGGAATAACTTACATCCGAGAGAAATTATAATTGATAAGTGCTTCGCGCCCCTCAGAATTCGACAGGAATATACACAGCAGAGGCGGTTATCAACGTATATCTTCCTTGATGGCCATGGGGTAAAAGTCACTGTCTGTCGTTTTTCTAAACCCGGCAACGATTCGAAACCTGCCGGGAACGAAACATATCAATTATATAATATCCGTTGGGTGTAAGTTACTCCAAGGTACAGTGAATTGGATATTGAACGATATTTGTAGTCTTATATTTATATATATATATATATATATATATATATATATATATATATATATATATATATATATACATGTGTGTATGTGTGTGTGTGTGTGTGTATAAGTATGCATATATGTGTATCTGTACGCGCGCACGTGTGTGTGTACATAACGTGTATGTCTTTTTCTTCCCTCTCCATCTGTTATTTGTCGAACCCTGTGAATAACTTGAGTCGGGAAGAATGCTCTGTGCATCATCTTTTCCCACGGCAAACAACTCGCAAATTGTGATTGCCGGATTTTCATGGTCAGCTGCGAACCTCAATGCGTACTCTGTTGGCTTTCAGGCCTCGTTGTGAGCTCCTTGCCTTTTTCAACAGACCGCTTTTCACAAAATCTTTATTTTCAGTGATAAATTCAATATGATTGTGATTAGTCGCTACTGTTTTAGATTGTGATATGTGGTGTTTGTTCTTACTAGTATCATACTCTTGTTTTGCTCAACAAAACCAATATTTTATATATGTATATATATATATATATATATATATATATATATATATATATATATATATATATATATATATATATATAGAGAGAGAGAGAGAGAGAGAGAGAGAGAGAGAGAGAGAGAGAGAGAGAGAGAGAAACTGAGCAACACTCTCTCCCTAGAGTGTTTCCCCGTATAGTATCTGCAGTGTCGAGAAATTTATTGCCCCGTGAATTATTCATTTGGGCGACGCTAGAGGAAGAGTCGGACATTTTTATGGCGAATGATATTGTGTTACCGTCGTTATAAAAAATAGAATTAAGATCTATTTCAAGATATCCGGAGACCACGTTGACCCTCTCTCTCTCTCTCTCTCTCTCTCTCTCTCTCTCTCTCTCTCTCTCTCTCTCTCTCTCTCTCTCTCTCTCCAGCAGGTGAGCCGTGGCAGTGGATCGCAGGTGTAGGAGATGACGAATTTGACATCCAAGTTTAAACCCATTGAATGAGACTTCTATTTTTGTCTGTTGCTCTCTCAACTGTCGTTGACTTCAGTTTTCATTTAGTTTCCTATTGTATGTATATGATTATAATCACTTTTGTACGTGATTCGTTTATCACACATTACCACAGGTGAAAAATAAGAGGCGGGGTGTAGGTCCTGACCGGTTTCGACTTTTTTTCCAAGCCATTGGAAATAAAGTTGAAACCGGTCGGGACCTCTCTTATTTTTCACCTGTGCTAATGTGATATATATATATATATATATATTATATTTTTCACCTATATATATATCTTAGTAAATATGATAAATGGTGCTTACAGCTGTCACAGGATGACATAATATGCATTATTGTCCAGTACATTTTTCGTCAGACATAAAGGAAAACAACATTTTATGGATAAATAGGTGTGAATACCAAAGATATTACAATGCACAATTTATACTGAGTCATTACGTGAAGACTGAGAGGGTCTGTCTTGAACAAACTTGTACTAGTATTGAAGTTGTTCTTTCTCTGCACCGAATTCAGGCCGTTTCTATTAAAATTCCTTTCTCTGTACCGAATTCAGGCTGTTTCTTTGAAATTATTTTCTCTGTACTGAATTCAGGCTGTTTCTATTGACATTCTTTTCTCTGTACCGAATTCAGGCTGTTTCTCTTAAAATTGCCTTGATGAAATTACAGTTTTTGATTCACATTTGTGATTTTAGACCACTGAATTTGATAAAAACATGTTCTAAAGGGGTTTATTAACAGCACTGGTTTTCTGATCAGAGGCAAAACTGTAGCGATGTCGCGTTCTCCATTTTTCAACAGTTGTGGCCAGTTGTCCAATACCGAATTCATTACGGTCCCAAGGAAATCTTTAGTACAAAGGGCTGTTTCTTTTTAAAGGTCTACCTATGGTACTTGGATACGACAAACCACCTGTTGAAGTGTCATTCAAGCAGATGAATAACAGGATCAAAGGTTGGCATATATGGCAAACATATCATATTGTCATTAAAGGTCACAGCATCGCCAGGGGAGTAAAATGATTTTTAAGGCAATCGAGAAACTTTCAGTTATATCATGTGACGTCATATTGTGCTGAAGACCCATTCCATGTATATATTCTATCTCATTATCAGAAAGTTCAGGGTTCACTGGATGGAGAGCTCTTGAAAATACAGATCTTATTCCTGAGTGTACCATTTGCTTATTAAGAGAAATACTTTCATTGATAATGATAAAGATTGTTGTTTATTCCTACCTTTTCGATGTACTTTGAGTCTGAAAAAAATATTTTTCATAATTGCTTTGACATCCAAGAAAGATGTAGCGATATTTTCTTCCTTCTCTAATATAGATCGAATCGAAGGGTCCAGTCCATTCAAAAGTATTAATGTGTGATCAAAGTCCAACTCTCTTTTCCTACCACTAAATATGTAGTAAGAACAATGGAGCCATAACAAATTGTCGAGTAAATCTAAATTTGCTTTCCTACTTGATAAAATTTCATGAAATTGTTAGAAAGAACGGGTGAATAGCAATTTCCCATCTTCATACCAAGATTTATCTTCGTGACTGAGAAGAATAAAATTGAATATTCGCAAATACTAAGCCACAAGTATTCCTTAATGTCGGATTCAATTTACCTTGGAAATAACTCCCTCTCAGAATTATCTATAATTGGTAAGTGTATCTGCCTCGGCTGGAATTCGAACCTGTGCTTTTTTAGATTAGCTGAAGAGGTAGGCAGTTAACTTATCCATTCGGCTATCGAAGAAACAAGATGCACTTATCAGTTATAATTCTCTCTAGGTGTGAGCTATTCACCAGTATAGTGAATTTAGTGTTATGGTGTATTTGTGGCTTAATTTGTGAGAATAAAGTGTCACTTTTATATAATTGACATATACACTATGTATGTATATGTGTATATGTATATATATATATATATATATATATATATATATATATATATATATATATATATATAGATAGATAGATAGATAGATAGATAGATATATACATACATTTATATATAATATATAATTATATATGTATAATATATATAATATATTTATATATTTATTTATTTATATAATGACACATACACATATATACATACATACATACATACATACATACATACATACATACACGCACACACACGCTTACACCAGATGGTCTCCGTCTTCGTATAAGGAACACGAAGTGTAGCGCTCGTCCCCTCCGCCCTTTCGTACCTGCGAGTAAATTCCAAACTTACCTGCCCCGATAGATTACTAATCATGCCCACCTGAAGCGACCTTGGGCCGCTGCCCAACTGCATCCTCCACCCACATACCCCCTCGTAGCCGTCTGCCCGTTCCTTTGTAGTCCTCCTGCCCACGCCTTCACCCCTCACTGCTACGCCTTCGCCCTTCGTTACTACGCATTCACCCCTCAGTACTCCTTCGTCCTTCACTACGCCCTCACCCTTCTCTACTACGCCTTCAACCCTCACTACTACGCCTTCACCCTTCGTTACTACGTCTTCACCCCCGTACTTCTTCAACCTTCTCTATTACGCCTTCACTCTTCACTATGCCTTCACCCATCACTATGCCTTCACCCATCACTATGCCTTCACCCCTCACTACGCCTTCACCCCTCACTGCGCCTTCACCCCTCACTGCGCCTTAACCTTACGCTACTACACCTTCACCCCTCACTGCACCTTCATCCTTCATTACAACGTCTTCACCCTTCACCACGCCTTCACCCCTCACTGCACCTTCATTACAACGCCTTCACCCTTCACTATACCTTCACCCCTCACTGCGCCATCCCCCTGCGTTGCGTTTTCTTGGAGGACCTTTAAAAGAAAACGCAAGGAGATGGCGTAAGCATTTAATTTTTCTCCTGTCAAATTGTCTTTTTTAGATCTAAAAGCACATGATTATATTTAGATCTAAAAACACTTAATTGTTGTAAAATCGTGATTATTTTTAGATCTAAAAACACATAATTATTTTTAGATCATGATTATTTTTAGATCATAACTGTTTTTAAATAAACAAAACTTATGATTATTTTTAGATCATAATGATTTTTGGATCTTAAAACACATATCTATTTTTAGATAACAATTATTTTAAAATCTAAAAACACCTAATTAGGTCATAATTATTTTTAGATTATAATTATTTTTAAATCTAAAAACAAATTTTGGATAACTCATTTCTCTGATTTTTTTGTGATATTTTTTGTGAGGTTACTTAATTGATCTTTGGAACTAATACAAGTTGTAAGTATTTGGCGTTTTAGTGTGAGAACTTGACATTTTTTGTCTGTCCGTCCGCACTTTTTTCTGTCAGCCCTCAGATCTTAAGTACTACTGAGGCTAGAGGGCTGCAAATTGTTATGTTGATCATCCACCCTCCAATCATCAAACATGCCAAATTGCAGCCCTCTAGCCTCACTAGTTTTTATTTTATTTAAGGTTTAAGTTAGCCATAATTGTGCATCTGGCAACGATCTAGGCCAGGCCATCACCTGGCCATGGTTAAAGTTTCATGGACCGCGGCTCATACAGCATTATACCGAAAGATAGATCTATTTTCGGTGGGCTTGATTATAAGATGTACAGAAAACTCGATTGCGCCGAAGAAAAACACAAGATATGTGTTTTGCTCCTTAAGTTCTTTAGTTCTCAAAAACACGCACTGTAATATTTGCTTTTTTAATGTTTCAAAATATTTGCTACGACCTTCTAATTTCTGAAAGGTCATGAAAATATAAGGTGTGACAGCTTAGTGCCAAAAAAAAAAAAAGCTTTACAGACTTTAAAAACCACACCCTATGATCAGCTTCCTTCGTTGAGACGAGAATTTAAAGGGGACTTTCAAAACACGCAAGCAAGTCGTAAGGATTCTTAGGTTATACTTTTTGAGTCTTATTTGGTCAATGAAGTTTCTTCATTTGCGAAAACATTCTTTTGGTTCTGTTTTATGTTTTTCCACGCATGGACATTTTGACAAGTTAATTTCGTATCCCGTTTGATACATATGACTAATAATAATAATAATAATAATAATAATAATAATAATAATAATAATAATAATAAGATTATTATTATTATTATTATTATTATTATTATTATTATTATTATTATTATTCTATAAAAATAATTATTAATCTGTTAAATTATGAAGTAAGTTCTACTTTCTAATTTCGTATAAACTCAAATCCATTCCTTCACTTTTATGAGTTCCTCGTATTATTATTATTATTATTATTATTATTATTATTATTATTATTATTATTATTATTATTATTATTATTATTATTATTATTTATAACTGAATCACGAAAATATGGAACGTGATGAATATATAAATAAAGACAAAATCCACGAAGGAAAGAGAAACAATGGAGTGCTGCAAGGCCTTTCGACTTGTATTCCTGTACTTAGCAAACTCTGCTACGTAAAAGACTATAAGTTGAAAGGCCTTGCAGCACTCCATTGTTTCTCTTTCCTTCGTGGACTTTGCCTTTAATTATTATCATTATTATTATAGATCAGTTAAATTGTAAAGTAAGTTGGGCTTTCTAATTTCGTATAAACTCAAATCCATTCCTTCAATTGTATGAGTTCCTCATATTATTATTATTATTATTATTATTATTATTATTATTATTATTATTATTATAAATCAGTTAAATTGTAAAGTAAGTTCTGCTTTCTAATTTCGTATACTCTCAAATCCATTCCTTCAATTGTATGAGTTCCTCATGTTACTATTATTATTATTATTATTATTATTATTATTATTATTATTATTATTATTATTATTATAAATCAGTTAAATTGTAAAGTAAGTTCTGCTTTTAATTTCGTATAAACTCAGACACAATTACTTTTTTTTTAATTTCACGAGTTTTCATAAACAAAACCACTAGCTGAACTGAGGCCAACTTAACAACCAGACAACACGACGGCTCATGTGTCTACGTAGCCCTGGCATGCCTGAAGAATGAAAATAGGAAAACCCGAACAACAGAAACTTTTCAAGATTTGTATAACAAATCAAGATTATTCACAATGAACAGCTCACTCGAGTTGACAGAACCTATGCAACGCTCGAGCAGTGCATAGCTTTTTTTTTTTTATCCTTTTTTTTTTCTTGCCCAAACCAGTTTTACTCTCTTCCAAACAACTTTGTTTTTCTCTTCATTCTTTGTGGCTTCCACGAAGTATGCGGGAGTTTTTTTTTTGTCGTCTTTTGTTGTTGTTATTCTGTCGTTGTTTTTATTTTTGGTGTCTTCTGTTTTTGATAACCATTGTGTTGTTTTTAATGATGTTGTGTACAACTTGTCTTTTATGTTTTTTCTGTTTTATTCAGTATTGTTGTTGCTTCTTCTGTTTACTGATATAACGAAAGTCTTTCCAAAAACCAAAGTCTTTCCAAAAAAAAACACTGAATTAAAGATTAAATCTAATTCAGAATAAGGATTAAATCACATAAAGGAAGAACATAAACCAGAGAATTTCGGTTATGCAGCTTAAGAATAGACGAAGAAGAATAGAACCGATGAAAAGATTGAGAGAAGAATGCGGTTCCAAGCTTAAACAGAAGAATAAGAAGAAGAACGAAAATAACAAAGCAGTCGAAAAGGAAAAGCCACAAAGAGAAGAATGAGGTTTCAAGTAAAAACAAAAGATAAAGGGAAGAGAGAGAGAGAGAGAGAGAGAGAGAGAGAGAGAGAGAGAGAGAGAGAGAGAAGAAGAAGAAGAAGAAGAAGAAGAAGAAAAGAAAACGCATGCCACTGCGCCTTATGTGGAAAGAAGCTTGCAGATGCAGCTGTAAACATAAGCCCCCTCCTCCCCCTCTTCCCCCCTCCCTCCCTACCGCCCTTACCTTTCCCTACCCCTCCCTTCCCTCCCTACCTCCCTTACCTTACCCTACCCCCAACCTTCCCTCCCTCCATTGCCTTACCTTACCTATACACACCCCTACATAATCCCCTCTAATCCCCAATCACCCACCTACCAGTACGCATTCTTACCTACCCTTCAGCGTCACACACACATGGACAAACATACACACAAACACATACACATGCACATGCACATGCGTATGCGCCTCCATGAACTCGGATCGTGTTACAGGATGCTCTTGCCTATGCAAGCAAGTTGTGTCATTTTAATTGCTATGCAAATTTCGGGTGATTGATCTGTTTTCGACGTTTTGCGCGTCAGAAGTTCTGGATAGTAGTGGAGATGTACAGTGCAGTAATAGTAGTAGTAATAGTGATGGTAGTGGTGGTGATTCTGGTAGTGTTATTAGTAGCAGAAGTAGTCATGGAAACATTGGAGGCAGTTATCATAGCGGTTCGTGGTGACTTAAGACTGACAGAGAAAATCTCAGGGAAATTTTTTTTGTAGTTGCAGTAATATTAGTAGCAGTAGTACTTTTAGTAGTAGTAGCAACAGTAGTAGTAGTAGTAGTATTAGTAGAGATGGCAATAGTAGTAAGAAGCGTAGCAATACTGATATATTAGTGATTTTAATAAATTCTAATGAAAACGAAGTGCATTAATGATTAACAAATTATCTGCAAACGTCACTTAAAATTATTCGTCAAAACCACGTGAATTTTGTCTTTTATTTTCATCATCTTTTATTCCCATTATTCCATTAACAAAGGAAAATAATGGAGAAACAGAGTTTCTAATCCTATTACCCAGTTGATATCCCTGCAGAATAATTCATTCCATGCTATGGTGAACTTGGACTCAGTAATTAGATTATTCAGACTGAGTGAATGAGGCTTCAGTTTCCTGGCCGTAAGCTTGCCAAAGACCATTCATTAAAGGGTATTGTGTGGTTAATTTGCATATTAGGTTGATGTTTGTGTGTATATATATTTATATATGTGTGTACATATAATATGTATATACATACAAACCTATATATGTATACATACAGTATACATGTATATATATATACTGTATATATATACATATATATTTATATATATACATATATACATATACACATATATACAGTATATATATAATCATTAAGCTACAATTCTTGCTACAATTCACACTTCTTCGGGAATATCCCCGGCAGGGAATTATCACCGAAGGGGAATTTTTAAGTGATGAATGTATTGGTACTGAAGTGTCCCGAACACTCGACACAGTACCTTCCAACGACTCCTGGATATTAAGGACCTTCTGTCCCAATACTTCTTCCAGATAATTAATAAAGCTCCTTCTAGGTTTTTTTTTCTCACACTCCAAACCAACTCAAAACAGATTACCCCTGTCACCTGCGCTAAATATTCATCATTCACATTCATCATTCACACTTCACTTCCATACAGGAGAGTACGCTCAACAGTCCTTCATCATTTATAGACACGTGTGAGTCTCTCCCGAATATTTCACACACCCATCCTGCTATCACCCCCTACTTCTCATCCTACCAGTATGTCACATTTATTCCCTATGTGCGTACGTATATACTAGGTACATATATATATATATATATATATATATATATATATATATATATATATATATATATATATATATATATATATATATATATATATATATATATATATTATGTATATGCATGTATATATATATATATATATACATATATATGTATATATATTATATATACATATATATATATGTATATATATATATATATATATATATATATATATATATATATATATATATATTATGTAAGAGAACAATTCAGTACTCATTTGTTTGCAGTTTTGCCTTACTGGATCTCATTGTGACCCATTAACGCTCACACCAAGCGTGCAAGGCCACCCGGAAATTTTTGAGCCCTGCTTTTTCCGTGATGCTTTTAATCCCATCACTGTGCTCCCTTAGATGAGCCATCGTCATGCTTAGAGCATCTTGCATTTATTGGAAGTCATCAATCCATTTATTAGCCAGACCTCCATCATCAGGCCCACTAAACCTCTTAGTTTCCTTCCTCTTTTCCGGGAAATTACCTATTTCCAATAAACAAATTTGTTAGACCTATAAAGTCTACCAGTCGTTCCGTTTTCCCAGGCAAAGAAATCCCCCGTTTCCAACAGCCTCTTTCACCAGCCTCGTTAAACCTGCGCTGTTCCTTTTTCCTGACAAAGGAATCGCCTATTACCAGCAGAAGCTGCTCTCTACCCTTTGTATGGAAAGCATCCGCGATCTTCTGTGTCGCTGCCATGGATAATGGGAGCCGTCTTTTGTAGCTTCCAGGGTCCTTCCAGGTAGGGTCCTGGAATCTCCCTGTATCCCCTCGGCTGTATTTTTCGCTCCGTAGCATGGCGCGTGAGCACGCATGCGCATCGCCAGGCAAAACACCGTAGTAAATCCCAAGGTTCTTTATCAGCCATGCTTGCGTTTTCCAAGGCTTTGGAAACTGCGAAGATGGAGTTTGGTTCTGCTGAGAGTTAATGTTATTTTTTTTGGTTTGGTCAAACGGTGGTTTAGAAAATAAGTTTTATGGTTAGAGTCGTACTTAATGAGTCTTTTATTATCATTGCTGCTGTTACGAGACCACCTGAATGGCCATGATCTCTGTGAGCGAAATTCTGAAGGCAGGATGCCTGTACATAAAAAAATGAATAAATAAAAAAGTAAAGGAAAGACCGCAGGGAGAATGCTTACAAGTAAAAGATAAATAAATAAATAAATAAATAAATAAAAAAATGGACGACCAAATCAAAGATGAGGATAAGTGTAAGACTTAACATATATGTGGTAAATAATAAGGAAAACAAAAAGTGTTGGATAGCAGCCAACCCTTAAGCAATTCGTCTGCAGTTTTAGTCAAATTAGTGACTTTTGTTTGCCGTTATTTATATCATCATTTCTGTATGACTTCACACCGAAGCGTATGATACGACTTCACGTATCACCACATGAAATAGTAGGAAAAGTAGACAAATGAATCAAAGAATGAATGACATCATAAATAAGTTTTCCTGGAAGTCGATGGTTCATCACTTGAATATTCTTCAGAAGAAATAATAGGAAACTTTTACGTATGTCTTTAAAAAACAACTAATATCACTTCCTAAATTCCTTTACAAAAAGCAAAATTCAAGCGACCATCTCTAAGTCACTGGCAAAAAACTTTAGAGAGATTTCCAGGCGTAAGTTACGCAGCAAGAAAATAAATATTATGAGATCAAAGACTTGTTTCCTAGAAGCACGATTCTGATCAGGCAACAAGCACCTCGAACTCGGCCGAGTATCTGGAAACCATTGGAAGATCACTGTTCACTGGAATACAAAAGGAGGAAAATAAGTCCTGGAAGCGCCTGGAGAATCCGGAAACAACTACTTTGTCCTCTCCCCCCTCCACCCTCCATCTCACCCCCTTCACCCATCCACCACGTCACCCTTTCCATTATCCAGGACCAAGAAGGGGTTTTTGGATGGGAGGAAGGAGGAAGGGCCAGTTTAATAACAATACAGGACTGGGTTTTTTTAGTTTTCTGTAAAAGAAAACTATTGTGCCGGCTTTGTCTGTCCGTCCGCACTTTTTCTGTCTGCCCTTTTTCTGCCCGCCCACAGATCCTAAAAACTAGAGGCTAGAGGGCTGCAAATTGGTATGTTGATCACCCACCCTCCAATCATCAATAATACCAAATTACAGCCCCCAAGCCTCAGTAGTTTTTATTTTATTTAAGGTTAAAGTTAGACATAATCGTACTTCTGGCAACTAAATAGGATGCACCACCACCGGGCAGTGGTTAAAGTTTCATGGGCCGCAGCTCATACAGCATTGTACCGAGACCACCGAAAGATAGATCTATTTTGGGTGACCTTGATTATACGCTGTAGCGGCTGTACTTGTTTTTTTTTTTAAGTTCTGATTACTTCCCGCCAGTTATAATTGTCACTAAACTATCCTAACGGGTCCTCTCTCTCTCTCTCTCTCTCTCTCTCTCTCTCTCTCTCTCTCTCTCTCTCTCTCTCAGAATGAGTGTACATGTGTTTGTGTGGGTCCTGGTTGGGTGGAAAACTGCGCATATGCCAAGATTTAAAGGAAAGAATGACGATTATAATTTTGATTTTGAATGAAATATCAAGTGTCATGTTGTGTCAGATGTCGAGAGGGGACATTGCCAGGCGGTGAGAGGGAAGGAGAGGTGTTTTGTTGTTCGTTGTTCTTCCTTTTCTTTGAAATCGTGACGAATGGGGTCAAAGTTTGTCCAGGGTTGGAAAGCATTCTCTGAAGACAAAAGCACGAGGACAGTTGGTATTGACGGATGGTCTGTTTGAAAACATCGAAGAATATATTTCGAAAATTGACGTGGTGGAAGCAAAAGTGTGGATACAAGAAAATGGGACAGGTTGAGAATGAATGTTTCTGTTGCCGAGAGGAAACTGAAACGGTAAAAAGTTGAATGTTAAGAGATGGAGAACGGTACATACAGTATGTACAGTAAGAGCAAGGTTATCAAGAAAAAACTGATTATGACAAAAGAAGATGAATGTTAGCAGAATATTGCAAGAGAAACGTAATGAACGACTTGCGTTGCCCCCACTAGCGGATCCAGAAAATTTCATGGGGGCCACCAATTTTCATACTATATAATATATATATATATATATATATATATATATATATATATATATATATATATATATATATATATATATATATATATATATATATATATATATACTGTATATATATTTCTATAATAAATTTATTATTTTTCCCATTTTTATATTTTTATTTATGTTATTATTATCTAAATCTTCAATATTATTATTTTGTCATTATTTTTCATGGGGGGTGGGGGCACGTGCCCTGGTGCCCCCCCCATCCTCTAGTGGTTGCCCCTCTATGAGTGGAGGACCTATTTAATAAAAACTAATACACGTTTGAAACGGGATGGATTGTAAGGGAGACTCAAATATCTATTTTTTGTGGACTGAGAAAAAGTTGGATATGAGATGTTAAAAATGAGTTTGTATATGAGAGGATGGGTGATAAGAAGCATTTTATATGGGGACTATGAAAATTGGAAAGCTTAACTTTGCGACTTATTTAAGAAAGATGGACATGTGTATAAGACATTTGAAAGAAAGTGTCAGGCTGTAGATTACTGGCCAGGAAGTGGATGGAGTTGCGCGGACACGTAACAAGAGGAAAACAGAGAAATAAACTTAAAATAATGAGGAATAAAGACAATTGCATTTAGTGATATGGATCTTCCTTGAGGAAAGATCATTGATGGTGATGATGATGATGATGATCGTAATAAATTTATATTTACGACTTAGTTAGGCCAAGCAGAACAATGCCGGTGTTTTCATCTATATGTATTTTGTGTTGTTCCTCATAAATTTTTCCTTGGGCTATACAAATGTACTTCGTGTCAAACGATGTGACGTAAGTCAAGACAAGTAATAAACAAGTAAAATATGCGCCGAAGTTTCTTCGGCGCAATCGAGTTCTCTGTACAGCCGCTACAGCGTATAATCAAGGCCACCGAAAATATATCTATCTTTCGGTGGTCTCGGTATAATACTGCATGCGCCGCGGCCCATGAAACTTTAACCACGGCCAGGTGGTGGCCTGGCCTAATCGTTTCCAGATGCACGATTATGTCTACTTTTAACCTTAAATAAAATAAAAACTACTGAGGCTAGAGGGCTGCAATTTGGTATGTTTGATGATTGGAGGGTGGACGATCAAGATACCAATTTGCAGCCCTCTAGCCTCAGTAGTTTTTAAGATCTGGAGGCGGACAAAAAAAGTGCGGACGGACCGACAAAACCGGCACAATAGTTTTCTTTTACAGAACACTAAAAATGCTGCATAATAAATTATGACTAGTAACAAATGACATAATTTATAATAATCTTGCACCACATAAGTCAGAACAAGTAAACTTTGCTGTGTCATAAGTCAGAATTTGGTGATACTGAATTTGATCTCCTGCTGTAGTTGACTTGTGAGATATAAGAGAATCATAACGAGACGAAATATAACGAAATATAAGGAATGAACGTAAGATGATGTGATGACCTAAGAATGAACAAACATAAATACTAAAGAATATCGGAACGCCACGAATGAACCGAAATAAATTGGTTACGTCAAGAATGGCCCAAGAATGTGTGTATGTTACGCTAAGAATGTCCCGGAAGAACAAAAAAAAAAAAAAAAACAGTAAATGTAAGTTCTATGCTTGGGTTCCCGGACAGTCAGTCAGTCACCCCTGAATAGGACATAATGAAGTATTATTAGGCAGCGGTATTGACTCTGTCACGAGAGTCTATATTTGTATCGCATTTCCATAGACTTCCGGCCAATTGTCTCCTAAGGTATTGGAGCAAGATAGGCTTTGGTTGTTTGTTTAAGATGCTGCTGTGGTTGTTTTTGGTGCGGTCTGGGTAACTTCCTTTTCGTAAGCGAGGTTGTAAGTGTATACGTAGAATTTTTTTTTTTTTTTTTTTTTTTTTTTCAAATCTCATACTTTTACAATCTGCACTCTTTAAATGACTGGTCTAGCTCTTCTTTCGAATGCACACCGTAGTCTTTGGAAGCTTGAATTTGAAGTCAGTGGCCCCTGTTGGCTTGTTCCATATAGATAGGGTTCATCTTCTGAACAATAATAATAATAATAATAATAATAATAATAATAATAATAATATTCTAAGCTTAATTACTTCTTCACTTCTGTGTTCTCCGTTCGAATCTTGAATAATAATAATAATAATAATAATAATAATAATAATAATAATAATAATAATAATACTATGCTAAGCTTAATTAGTTCTTCTCTTCTGTTTCTCCATTCGAATCCTGAATAATAATAATAATAATAATAATAATAATAATAATAATAATAATAATAATAATAATAATAATAATAATAATAATATGCTAAGCTTCATTAGTTCTTCTGTCTTCTCCGTTCGTTACTTAAAATCGCTGAGAGTTTCAAACAAGAGAAACAATACTTTTCCCCCCTCCGTTTCATATGTCCATAAACTCGATTTTTTCTTTATTTTTCCTGAGTCATGCGCGCACCCATACAAATTCACGCGCTTGCTCGCTCACATGCACGCAAATCCCTGAACTTGAAGGGAGGGTGCCGTATTGCAATATGACGTTGAATGCGGTGTTTCTGAACGACCTTGAACTTAGTATCAATGTTATTTGCAACTTTTGTGCAATTGGTTGTC
>NC_089760.1:31477500-31522500 GCF_040412425.1 Macrobrachium rosenbergii
GCAACCGAAGACTTAAAATAATTGTTATAATCATGAGCAGAACCTTTATTTCAAGAGTAATTAAAACTGTGCATAAATATCAATCAGCGTTTCATTGACAGCAGAAATAATAGAAAAAAAATGAACATAATTATTAGCGTCAAAGCCTTTTGAACTTTCATTCGGAAAATTGCGATTTTTCGCTTTACTTTACAATAGCATTTTTTTTATGAACTTCCTCGCTGAATGCAAGGCAATTATTCACAAAACACTATGTATGGGTAATTACTAACATAGCTTCCTTTTTCATACTACAACAGAATTATTAATTCCTATTTTAGTGAAATTTCTTGCTGTCGAGGTTGTATACGTGCAGTTATGATATATAGGGTACTTTTCAAATGAATAATGAATGATATTTCATCATTATATAGAAAGTCTGTCTTTCCAAGAAACATGAGAAAACGTGTTCCTCTTGTCATGAAAGTTGCGCATTCACTATACCAGCAACACTTTATAATACATGCGTGTTTTCCAAGTTAGTATTAAAACATTGCTCAGTCACTGAATTTATGACGCAACAGCATGAGACGTAGATGTGAGGTTTATCGAAAGAGAAATTAGCCGTTAAATGTTTTTCTTTTTTTCCCTGTGATAACTACGGATACTCATAAAGGGGTTTGTTTTATTATCGGTTTTCGGAAATGACGGCAATGTAAGAGAGGGTCGGGACGATCGCCTGCGGGCTGGATTACCGTTAGATTATCGTCCCGACCCTAACGGTGGTGATGGCGGAGTGAGTTACACACAGAAAAGGTTAAATACACTGATTTCGTGAAAGTAGTCGAGTATGATTAGAAATTATAGGTTTGTCAGCATTTAAAGGTCTAAAATATCTCCCTGTATGTATGTATGTACGTATGTATGTGTGAATACTTCATAACTATACTGCATAAGAAGTTGCCTTTTATGTATGCATACTTCGTAGCTATGCCACATCAGAAGTTGCCTTTTATGCATGTATGTACCGTATGTATATGTATATATTATGTATGCAGACTGAGTAGCTAAGCTGCATCAGAAGTTCCCTTTTATGTATATGCATGTATGTATGCATGAATGTGCGTATGCATACTTTTGAACTTTTCCGTGCAAGAAGTTGCTTTCTGTGTGTGTGCAAAGACATACTTTATGTAGTTTTAGTTTTCTGTAAAAGAAAACTATTGCGCCAGCTTTGTCTGTCCGTCCGCATTTTTTTTCTGTCCGCACTTTTGCTGTCCGCCTTCAGATATTAAAAACTTCTGAGGCTAGAGGGCTGCAAATTGGTATGTTGACCATCCACCCTCCAATCATCAAACATACCATATTGCAGCCCTCTAACCTCAGTAGTTTTATTTTATTTAGGGTTAATGTTAGCCATAATCGTGCTTCTGGCAACGATATAGGATAGGCCACCTCCTGGCCGTGGTTAAAATTTCATGGGCCGCGGCTCATACAGCATTATACCGAGACCACCGAAAGATAGATCTATTTTCGGTGGTCTTGATTACACTCTGTACCGGTGTGCAGAAAGCTCGATCGCGCCGAAGAACCTTCGACGCACTTTTTTACTATTTTTTTTTTTACGCCACTTTAGACGTTACCTTTATATTTTGTTAGATGACAATATATTCCTGGATTTTTTGCCTTTTTTTTTTCCTTCGTTATCGTCCGCTTTCATTCAATTAAAAGGAGAGAACTGAATATCCAAAGATAACCTTTTCCGTGGTTCGTTGTGGGCTCTCATTTTATGCTCTCTGTTTATTTCCTTCCTTATGAAACCCGACGCTTCGCCGAGAATCGTCTTTTGTCCACAGGTGAATGTAAACGGTAATTGCCTAGCTGTTTCTTGTATCGGGTGACGCGTGGTTAATGAACTGGCTAGTGCAGGGAAAGGTAAAATGGTTTGGAAAGGCTTGGGTTACTTAATTCAATGGAATATGTATATGCATGTATATATGTATATATATGTATTATATACACACATACATACATATATATATATATATATATATATATATATATATATATATATATATATATATATATATATATATGATACCTGTTGCCCTTTGTAGAGGGTGGCATGGGCCCTTTGTAGAAAGCAAGGCAAGGCGATAGTAGTTAATGCCACGTTCATCTTTTAACTACTAAAGGATAAAGTCCCTGAGCAGATAATGTATAAAGTATCAGATTATACTGTATATAATATACAGTATATATAAATATGTATATATGTATATATATATATGTGTGTGTGTCTGTGTGTGCGTGTGTGTGCGCGCGCAAATATAGAATGACAGCAACGAGACGAAGGCTGTTATATTTCACCGTTCGCTTGTCGTATTGAACCGCATCCAGCAGTTACAGCCAAAAATAGGAAGAGTTCGAGCACTTGAAAATGTCCCCCGAGGTGGAATTATAACGAACAAACAAAAGGATTCGCTGAAAGTTCCAGTTAGATCATTGAGGGGAAAAAATAACTAGAAAATAATAACGGAAGAGACGGTTTATATATATCAGGCGACAGAGGAGTCGAAACGGTGTTTTTTTTTTTTTTTTTTTAAGATTTTATCTTTCGGGAGATATTTATGCGGATGCGTATTTGTAGCCGAATTGTTTATGTATGTTTATTTGTTGTTTTACTTCTTATCTGGCTCTGAAGATTTATAAGTTCTATATACGGTAATTCTACATTAATATTACTATTTGTATTGAAGCTGCGGTTACTTACTTTCAGTAATAATATATAATAATAATAATGTCTGTATTGAAGCTGCTGTTACTTTCAGTACTAATAATAATAATAATAATAATAATAATAATAATAATCTCTGTATTGAAGCTGTAGTTACTTTCAGTACTAATAATAATAATAATAATAATAATAGTATTTGTATTGAAGCAGCATTTACTTTCAGTACCGATGCTAATAATAATAATAATAATAATAATAATAATAATAATAACGACAACCCCTTTTTTATGAGGAACGGTCTGCCTCATCCGCGACAGGTTGACGTTCGGGGGAGAGCTTCCTTCCTATTTGGGGAGGATCTCCGCCCCCGCCCCCGCCCCGCCCCCAACCGGAAGTTAATTCACCTGAAGGACACCGAGTTCCTTCCTCTACTGTTTCCCTCTCGCGCTCCTCTTCAGTATCGTTGACGCCCTGGGCCTCCCCACCCACCCCCGAACACCCCCCCCTGCCTCCTCCCCCCCCCAGTGGAACTCCCCTTCCCCTCCCCCGTTCCCTAAGGCTAATAATCTCCAGAGCCCCCACCTGGTATTATATCTTTTCCTCTGGTGCTTCCCACCTGGCTCGCTTTCTTAGCGGCCTCTTGTGGGTTTGTCTCGTTTCGGCTTTTATCTTTTTCGTTCTTTTTTATTTCTTCTTTTTAGGCCGATAGATTGTCGTTTTGCTTTCGTCGTCATTTTCTTTCTTTTCATTTTCCTCTTATTGTCTCTCTCGCTTTCTCTGTGCCTGAATTTGAATCCTCTCTTTTAGTTTATAGTCGTGGGTATTCTCTCTCTCTCTCTCTCTCTCTCTCTCTCTCTCTGCCTAAATTTTAATCCCTTCTTAGTTCATCGTCATGTCCACCTCTCTTGTTCTCTTGTGCCACTAATTTTTGCTCTCTCTCTCTCTCTCTCTCTCTCTCTCTCTCTCTCTCTCTCTCTCTCTCTCTCTCTCTCTCCATTTTTAGATTATCATTGTATCTATTTCTCCAGCCTCTGATTTCTCTTCTTCTCTTCTTCTTCTCTCTCTCTCTCTCTCTCTCTCTCTCTCTCTCTCTCTCTCTCTCTCTCTCTCTCTCCTTAACCACACCTGCTGTTATCCCCCCGTCTTCTCTCTCACTGATCCGCGTGGTGGGGAGGAAGATGTAGCACTCTCTCTCTCTCTCTTTCCTCATGACCAAGGGACGGCGAGTTCTCGATTGTCTAGTGAGGAAAGGATCAGTAGAAGCTAAAGTCTTTAAAAAAAATAATTATATATCTTTTAACCTAAACAGGGTTTAGTGCTTTTTAGTGGACTGTCGTGGGTCATAGATGACCTTGGGAAAAGGGGGATTATTAATATATGTATATATATATATATATATATATATATATATATATATATATATATATATATATATATATATATATATATAGTTATTATTAGACTGGAGGGCTTCGATGAGGTACTTAGATGGCTGACGTTAAGACCTTGGTTAGGTATTTTGTGAAGTGGACGGTGTTTAGAGAGAGAGAGAGAGAGAGAGAGAGAGAGAGAGAGAGAGAGAGAGAGAGAGAGAGAGACTGCTGCTTTGTTGTTGATTTAAACAATATTGTTGTAACCGTATAGTGTATTTAAAATTCTCTCTCTGAAACGTAAGCTGAGTAGAGAGAGAGAGAGAGAGAGAGAGAGAGAGAGAGAGAGAGAGAGAGAGAGAGAGAGTCAGGGCAAAGTAATCGTGGAATATTTGCAGGTGCGGCTAAAGGAGGTGGGGAGAGAGATAAATAGAGAGACTGCGTTGATGATATACAAAAAAAAAATATACGTTGGAACCTTATACATATTGAGAATTCTTTCTGTCTCTCTGAAAAGTAAATCGAGGAGAGAAAGAGAGAGAGAGAGACACGTGCTATAAATACAAACAGACACAGATTAACCTAACAAAAGAAGAGAACAAAATCTCCATGATCCAAGTGTATTTTTAAAAATATCGCTCTCTCTCTCTCTCTCTCTCTCTCTCTCTCTCTCTCTCTCTCTCTCTCTCTCTCTCTCTCTCCCCCGCTACAACCAACACTTCCCACTTTGTCATTCCCATTAACCTTTCCGTCGTGTCGGAATGTGAAGGCGCAGATGCAACATGCCTCATCTCCCTTCCGTCCTGACAGGTACCTCATAGACGCGATGATGGCTGGGATACATTCAGATATTCGATATCCTGCTAAGTGGATGGTGGTGTTTCCGCCTGTGTGTGTGTGTGTGTGTGTGTGTGTGTGTGTGTGTGTGTGTGTGTGTGTGTGTTGTGTATGAGGTTGGCGGTAGGGTGAGGGGGTGTCTGGTTGTGGGTGGGGTGGCTATCGTCTGAGAAATTGTTATGGGCCGTGATGTTTTTTTATATTTATTTTTATTTAATTATCTTTATGTTTTTATTTTTTGATTGATTTATTTATTTTTAATAATGTTTTTTTCAGTGCAATGTGCTTGTTTTTATGTGTATTTATTTTCTTTAAAGTAGTTTTTAGTTTGAAAAGCTAATGTTGGAAATTATAATAAAGTCATCTTGTTATGGGGAATGCTGTTTTCATCTCTTTATTTATGAATGTATTTACTAGTTTGTTCTGACACCAGTAGGCATTTATTTACTGCCTTTATTGGTTTAATGTAACTTTCAGTTCAGAAGCTAAAAAAATAATAAATAGTGAAAGTACAAGTAATGATATATTTTTAACCATTTCGAAATCTCGTTCGGGTTACAAATTGTAATGAAAGTTATATTGAATTGTTATAATTAATTATTATTATTATTATTATTATTATTATTATTATTAGTAGTAGTAGTAGTAGTAGTAGTAGTAGTAGTAGTAGTAGTATTTCAATTATCCCACTAATATTACAGCTACTGTTATCACTTAGAGACTGCCCCGCATTGACAAACACACTCAGAGGAAAATCAATTATGGACGCCCATTTAAAACAGAGAAATGCCTGACTGACCGAGAAGTGTAAACGAAACGCAGTCATATATCTTTCTCGTTTTCCACGATTTCTTTAAAAAAAAAAAAAAAAAGTGAAATTATAAATAGATGCCTAATGGAACCAGCCATTAGCTGAAGTGCCATCATGATGCCTTTTTTTTTTTTTTAGGGTATGACCTCAATTGAAATATTTTTAGGTCAAATATGAAAATGCAATGTTTGTGTTACTGGATATTTTCTCAATCAGCTGTTTTTTATTTTGTCTTTGTTATTATTGTTATTTCTTTTGAAATGAATCTGAGAGAATATAGGCTATGTGAAAATAAATATTTAGACGAGACAAGAGAGACATTGCTAAGAACTCGTGATTTTCGTGAGTGTTTAGCAACATCTCTTTTCTCGTGTAAATTCTTTAAAAATATATAATTATTTAAAGAATGTGCAAATTGTTACATATACGTATTGCAAAATAGGGGAGAAATAATTCAGAAAAACTACACAGAATTGCTAATTGAGTAAGACAGGAACCCTTTTAGAGTGACTGCTGGAAATGCAATGAAACTGACATAACAATAAATGATAAACAGATGAAACTGTCATTATATTCTGCACATCGCTTCAAATACTAGTGAGAGAGTATTAAACTTTGCTTTTAATTGGTTTTTGATAAACTTCGGGAAGGACGCAGACATTTGCTAATTTCCTGCGCCAATTTGGGCTGCCCATGGGACCAAAAGCCCGTGTCGGCCCAAAGCCCTGCTTAATGACTCTCTCTCTCTCTCTCTCTCTCTCTCTCTCTCTCTCTCTCTCTCTCTCTCTCTCTCTCTCTCTCTCTCTCTCATTTAATATTCGCTTCAATATACTCTTAATTTCATCATCATATTCTCTCTCTCTCTCTCTCTCTCTCTCTCTCTCTCTCTCTCTCTCTCTCTCTCTCTCTCTCTCTCTCTCTCTCTCTCGTTCAAGTCATGTCAGTATGTTCTTAATTTACTATCATGATTCTTCCCCGAAAACTCTCTCTCTCTCTCTCTCTCTCTCTCTCTCTCTCTCTCTCTCTCTCTCTCTCTCTCTCTCTCTCTTTATATTCATTTCAGCCTACTCTTAGTGTCATCATCATCTTGTCTTCCCAAAGACACTCTCTCTCTCTCTCTCTCTCTCTCTCTCTCTCTCTCTCTCTCTCTCTCTCTCTCTCTCTCCGGCGAGGAAAGGTAACAAAAAGTCATCAAGTCTGTCCGCCATATTTGTCTCGAATCTCTCCCAAGAGATGGCGCCACTGAGTAAAGCTGTTTTGATAAAGCTGGTTTTCTTCTTCTTGGCTTGGCATAATGAGACCCTTACTTGGGTCGTTTATTCACCGTGCTTGTCCCTTTACTCTGCCTTATCCCTTTTCACAGTGAAGGATTTTATTGGTGTAATTAGCATACAATAAGATCCCAGCTCACAGGTAGCTCTCGCTTTATGGAAATGAACCCGAAGATAGGCTACCGTTCATTATCTTATGCTTGGAATACAAATAAATAAATACACGAATAATTAAACAGATGAATAAGTAATTAGATGAATAAATAAATAAAATAAATAAAATGGACACAGGCGATTGCATTTGCTTACACTTATGAGGTGAATTTTATTTATCCGCCTTAGGTAACATAGCCTCTGCAACACAGCTAGCAGTAATCTTACGAGGTATTTATTTACTTATTTATTTATTTCATAATCAGTTTATTTATTAGTTTACGTAAACGAAAACATGAATGACGCCAGACAGTCACTGCAATTAATGAAGAACTATTACGTAGCATGCTTCCAAAATACCTTATTTCTCCGTAGGGGGGTAGTGCTGTCAGTGCACCTCATGCGGTGCACTGTTGGCATTACTTAAGGTTTTTTTGCAGCTTGCCCTCGGCCCCTAGCTGCAACCCCTTTCGTTCATTTTACTGTACTTCCTTTCATATTCTCTTCCTTTCATCTTACTTTCCACCCTCTCCTAACAATTGATTCTTAGTGCAACTGCGAGGTTTTCCTCCTGATACACCTTTCAAGCCTTTTACTGTCAATTTCCGTTTCAGCGCTGAATGACCTCATAGGTCCCAGTGCTTGGCCGTTGGCCTAAATTCTATATCCAATTCAAAATACCCTATTAAACCTTGCGTAACCATCCTTATTTAGCTGGGCTTAACCCTGCTGCAGTCTGTAATAAAACATTGGATACATGCATCCCTTTATGTAAGTCAAACTATTTTCTATAGCTATTAAAAGGGGGAAAACGATTTCAAATTGTTTGTTAGCTTCTTACGAGAGGATGTAGGAGTATTTTTTTCACTGCTATTGTTTTTACTTTAATATATAACGTTACAGTATCTAAAATCGAGTGGAAAACGTTTGAATGTTTGATTAAACTAAACAGTATGATTCAGTGACTGTTTCTATCTTTTCTCCCACCGAGCTTCGTGATTTACTGTCAACTTTCGTTTTCCCGAACTAGCATAATCCTCCATTCTTGAGAATGCGTGACTGAAACTTCTTTGGGGGTTAAACCCCGCTGTTTTTCCAGCCACACTTTCCATATCAGTCGTCTCATTAAAAAATGTGAGGAACAAAGTGTTTTGTCCGGCTAGTATGGATGACGTCCTAATTGACCACCAGCCTGATGGAATATGATATGATTTTGATAGTATTTCTGGAGTTCTGTCGTTAAGACCCAGGAACAACTTCTTATTAATATAACTACATTAATAACAAAGATTCGTCTTCCACATTTATACAAGTCCCACAATTCAGTCTTAATCTCCTCATGATCTTTTATTTAGAAGCCTGTCACTACTAATCCAGTCATCGATAGATTTTGTAGTTTTAGTACTGGTAAATATGAAATTCGCCAGATATTAATTATTTTTAATAATTATGAATTCAGTTGCATTCTATTTATATAGTTATAAATTAATTTCTTTGTAGTATTGGACATAATCCCTTATCTAGCAAGGAGTTTTCGAAGTTAAAGTGCAAGCCTCTTTCCTTTAGTTTAGTCACCCTTTACAGAATTGTCATGTAAGAGGTAAATATCGTTTTCTTTGAATGCTAATTGGGAACGTTTTCTATAAGTCTTCCATTGTAAACTTCCTAATATTCTTCTAACTTCAGTTTTATAATTCAGCTATGAAGATCTACTGAATAGGTTTTATATATATATATATATATATATATATATATATATATATATATATATATATATATATATATATATATATATATATATATAAGTATATACACCGAACGATATTTTTACTCTTCCTTTTTTATTTTGGTCAATACTGAGCGAAAAATATGGACTATATATACATACATATAAATATATATACAGTATCAGTATATGTATATATATATATATATATATATATATATATATATATATATATATATATATATATATATATATCATCATTATTGACCAAAACAAAAGTAAGAGTAAATATATCGTTCGGTTTGTGTTGGGGTCGCGCTTGACTTTCACTTGTTACATTAAAACCGGTCTTTGGGGAACTGTCTCACCTACATTTGCAAATATTGCAACAGGGTCTAATAAATGCTCATTATTGTTTTCGCTCTTTGTAGTTACATTATTATTTTAAAAAATATATTTCCTTTTTTCTGGAGTGTATTTATGAATTTGCACACACACACACACACACACACACACACACACACACACACTCTCTCTCTCTCTCTCTCTCTCTCTCTCTCTCTCTCTCTCTCTCTCTCTCTCTCTCTCTGAGGCAAGCCGATTCAAAGGCACGTGCTATATGTGGTAGGTAATATTGCAGATTTCGAAATTCCTCGGGGAAGAAGCCACCCATTCACCGTCGACCTCGTTTTTACGAATAAAGCCTCGTAGTCTCATGATTCAGTTGTGGAAGTCGGGAACACGAGAGTCAAACGTTTAGGTCAACCCATCTCGCTGTTTGCTAATGAGGAATTCTTTGCCTACTTCTGTGTTTCTTGAATATTTTAATCCGTCACATTTTCCTAGGCAGGTTTGTTGTCCTCTTTAAATGCACTTCATATGCACTTTGAGTGGACATGCTTTAATCTCATAACGATAAATAATCATTTTCCTTGTCTCAAGATGGACCTATCTTGATTTCCTCATCTTATATAAAAAACATTTCTTCTATTTGGGCAGAATGCCCGTGTCAGACTCTTCACTTAAAGATCATTTCACCTTTTTTTTTTATCTTGTTATTTTACTGCATGTATTTTCTCTCTATTCACATACACGCAGACTATTCTGCGGAAGTTTGCTTATGGAGTCAATGGCTTCTCAGACATGCTCCACATGAATGTTGAAGCGGACGTTCATTTATGCCTGTGGATACGAAATATGCAAGAAAAGCCTTTAGAGGCACTAAACCTAATTTGGTAACGCAATTTGCAGAGTCAACAATACTGATTGGTTGATTTTGTGGTCTCAAACACGGGAGGAAAGGAGAACAAGAAATGGGTGTTGGAACTTGTGAAGTGAATGGACCAGAAGATTAATAGTCGACTAATTACAAGACTTCTGTATTTCTAAGAAAACGGTTGCGGTAATTAAAAGCTTCTGGATTACATCTCTTTTAAAGAGAAAGTTTAGTTTCCTGTCGCGATGTTTTAATTACTGTAATTGCGATAGTACGAGTATAGTTCCTGCCGTTGTTTCTGCTGGCGTATAGCATTGTTGTTATTCTTGATATGTATTAAAAATATTTGTTTATTTTTTTATTTTATCGAAACGATTGCTAATCATTGTACTTACTTCACTTACTCCATTGTAACTCGAACCTCTGATGATTCATTGCATCTGACACTAGACCAAGGTTTGCTGCTGACTTCATTGACACCTGGTATTTAATATTAGGTCCAATCCTCTCTTATTGGAGTATGGGACCGGCTGAAGTGAATCAACTCTCAGAACAATTTCATTGTATGAATGCCTCTACACCAAGAAATGAGACAATAAATAGATATGTAAATAACAAAATTAGGCCTAAGTGCTGTCTTTGTACTATACTAGTACGACCTGTGAAATCCGTCGGCCTAGTAAATCTAGTGTTGGAGATTGCGAAAGAGAACAGTAAAAAGTGCCTCTGGAATCCGCCAGAATTTGTTAACCTTGTCTTCTTGAGGAATGACGAAAACGGTCATTGATGCTCAGGTACGTAGAATACCAAGTACCTGTACCTGTTGCGGCATTTTATTGGGGCAGGTACATCGCATACACCTACTCGTTCTGGCATTTCTTTCTTACGGGGAAAATTGTTTTCTGAATATCGATGGTGGGTCATGCGTAAATTGCAAGGGTTACAGATGTCGAGAACTGTTCTTTAAAGCACACATTCTCTCTCTCTCTCTCTCTCTCTCTCTCTCTCTCTCTCTCTCTCTCTCTCTCTCTCTCTCTCTCTCTCTCTCTCTCTCTCCAGCTGATTGATACATAAATAAATTCATATGTATGTATGTATGTATTATGTATTATATATATATGTGTGTATTTATGTACTGTATGTATCAATCAGCCGAAGCTACATAAAATACTCAATAAGAAACGACAAAGTGCAAAGTCCTTTTGTATAGGCTATTTAACACATCTTCATGTATGTACAGAGAGAGAGAGAGAGAGAGAGAGAGAGAGAGAGAGAGAGAGAGAGAGAGAGAGAATGTGTGTGTCTTAAAGAATATGGATGATCCTTTCCCGTTCATAATTGATACGCCTCATTACCCAAAGACGTTTTTCAGGAAAGAAGAAAGATGTGATCCGTGCGTCGCAGTCTGGACCGGTTGATTGTGTGCGTTTTATCTTTATCAGGTATTTCAAACGTGTTCCCGTGATAAGCCTTCAGCATGGCAAGCGGCTGAGCGAGTCGTGGTGCTACATACACAAACACTAATAAGTTACGGTGGATCCGAGTCGAGCCGAGTTAGTCCTAATCCGAAACGCCAGCGAGTGAGTAGCGGCGCTGTGGTGGCACGGCGGTGCTGCAACCTGGATTTATGAAAGGGAGTCGTGTGGAAACGATGCATCTTATTTACGCCTCGTTTTCGCGATGTCCTTTCGCCTTTGTTGTTGTTATTAAGTGCTGGTGATACGAAGTGCCTCCTCCTCCGCGAGTGATGGAGAGACGCCAAGAAGAGGAATGACACTCCCAGCCGGCGATAATGAAGATAATGAAGACGATGATGGTGATGATGAGGGCGAGCGACTGTTAATGTAACGAGGCCACGGCCCTTGTGACGCTTCTCTTAATGGGTGATATCCTGCTCTTTCTGAAAGAACAAAAGACAGGTGTAATAATAACCGCAACAATAACGGCAGCACCGCGGGAAGAGATATTATGGAGGTGACAGACAGCGCGGAGAGCAAGGGACCTTTAGAAAAAGTCGAGTTCGCACATGAGGAGAAAGATGGTGAAAGAGGTAGGTTGGTGGTGCTGAGTGGAGGATGGTGGTGATTCAGCGGTGCAGGTAGTGGTGATAGTGACCTGGTGACTTGAATGAAAACATAAAAAGAAAAAAAGACATGAAATATCGAAGAGATAAGAAGATAAGACTGATAGTGAGTCTATCTAATCTGGCGACAGCAAAGAACTTCTTTTACGCAGGTCGTTTTTAGACGAGAGTGAAGGGACACAACCAGACTGATCGTTTATTCACCACGAACATCAATCTACGAAGATCACTTCGTCATACACCGTTTAATCGAGTTCAGTGCATTAGACTGCTCGTTTGTGGACGCGAAGAATACTGATATACGAGTCTAGAAGGACGTGGAGAAGGACTTGAGCTGGGTTACTGTAAAGTGGGATATGGGCGGTACTATAACCCAGCGTCAGAGAAGTGCAGTAAACCCCTGTCGAAAGTGGATTCCGTTGCTCAAGTGTGTTTGGCCTTAAAACCGGGCACAAGTGTTTTCATAAGTTTGCTCAGGTGTGGACTTGCTGCTAGTATGTCAGAAACGAATGAGTGCGAAGTTTCTGAATAACGAGAAAAGCCATATTTATACTAAAATGAATGTATGCAGGTTAAATTTGCGAAAGCGGAACGACAGAATGAGGTTCTTTTAATTGCGAAGAGTTTCCATTTCATACCATTGAACTCCTGATAATAGAACGGATGAAAGAATTAATTTCACAACGAGGATGGTCCTCACAATGACGAAATACGAAATAATGTTCGTTAAACCCGTTACAGGAGGATGACTAAGTGAAGTTTATGATAACGAGGGTAGTCAGTGTCTGGATCGAAAATATATACTCATTACACACACACACTATATTAGCGTTTAATTTAAGGAAATTAACTTTTTCTCCCATGTTGCAACTTTATTCAGTTTTTAGTTCGCCAGTGTAGGATATGACGGTTTACTAAGCTCGAAATACAAAAGAAAATCCTTGTGGCCAAAGAAATTGAAAAGTTTTTATAATAAGTTATCAGTTTTATTCTATTTTCTTGGCGGGAATATACCTGATGAAAATAAGTCAAGAACTTTTTTTATACAAATCCAGTTAAAGTGATAAGAAATTAAAACTTTAATTAATAAACACTGAAAAATGCCTCGACGTTGGAAGGAAACCAGTTTTCTGGGCGCCTCCCGGACAACGAATGTCAGGGTGCCCTTCGACGTTGAACTTGAAGACACCTATGAAAACGCACATCGAAGTATGGGGGACTTGCGCCCCTCCAGATCCCATGGAAACAGGGACCCCTACTATTCACCGTCCAGGAGAGACAGCGCCCCTTTTGCTGGCAGCATGGGCATGATTCCAGCACCTGGAACTGAGGTCACAGTAACAGAAAGCAAAGAGATCGGCATAGTGGAAGGGAACCGTAGGATACCCTTAGCGTCCTTTCAGAGGGACGTCGTCGTGGCACAAAGCAACAACATGAGAAGGGCAGAATCCATGTCGACTTTCACTTCGTCGGGCATGGCAAGGAATACCAACGCTGCCGGGGTATCCTTCGCGTCTGGTTGGCACGAGCAACGAGTCGTCGTTGACTCGGAAAGGGAGACCTCCATAATTGCTATGAGGACAACAGCGTCATCCAGTAAGATACATTACCCAAAGGGGAGTCATACCAACAAACCTGTTCACGACGATGAATTCTTAAAGGGAGGTTATAAAGTGCATATGTACGGAGATGCTTCTGATCTTTGTCAGCCATATGGTTTCAGTAACTATCCTGATAATAACTCTTTCAGACCTCCTCTAGAAGTACATCATCCCGACCAGTATCATCATGATCACATCTATGATGAAATCCAGGAATCAGACGACATGGGTCAACAAAACTGTGATCCTTATTCTGGCGAAAATTTGTATGAGAATGTACGAAAACCTGTCATCATTAATGAGCGTCTCAAGAAACCTGGGATTACAGATGCTGGTAACTATGAAAATGTGAGATCCTTTGCTTCCTCTGAGAACAGAGTACATCAAAGTTCATCTTTCAGAAATGATGTTGAAAGAGCATCTGTTGTTAATAAGCATAAAGCTCAGGTATTTCAGCCTATATCAGGATGCAAGTCCACTCCAAATTTGACAACATTCTCTGGGTCCAATCAGCAGTTATTCAGTGAAGGAAACCTGAGTGCTGAAAATGTTAACGATCATTCAGAAGACAAATTAGACAGTGTTCATTCAGAAGACAAATTACACAGTGTTCATTCAGAAGACAAATTAGACAGTGTTCATTCAGAAGACAAATTAGACAGTGTTCTACGTGATGCAAAGAGATCAGCTGTAGAAGAGAAAGTACAGGTACCTTACACGAAAAAACCATACCTCGAAACTAATCTGGATGATATTTTATGGTTGCCAACCCCTACAAAGTCAGATTCCTCAGTGAACCAACCAGATGATTCAACAGCACTTAACAAGACCCCAGCTGCGTCTTCAGAAACCGAGCTAACAGCAAATCCATCAACTGAATATACATCACTTGACGAAAATATTAGCATCCAAACTGAAACAGCTCCCACCACATTAACATCTGATGAAAATTTGTCACTGTCAGCTCTATGCATAGCTAAGCCAGAAGTGACAGATCAGAATGGCAAATCAGGAGGTTCAGATGAATGTGCAATGGTAAAGGATCACACTACAACAGTGTCTGGTGAAATTTTCTCAACATCAGTTCCAGATATACCTAAGCCAAAAGAGACAGACCAGAATGGCAAATTAGTAGGTTCAAATGAATGTGCTGTGGTAAATGACAAAGATTTTGGAATTTCTGTAAAACCCGTTCCCTCAATAGATCCAACAGAAAACCAAACAACAGATCCAACAGAAAACCAATATGTAGCAGATGACAAAGACATGAGGACATCAGAAGTAGCAGAGCCCTCTTCCAGACCTACAGGTGAAAATTTGTCACCATCAGTTCCAGGCTTAACCAAGCTCAAAGAGACAGATCACAATGACAGATCAGGAGTTTCTGATGAATGTGCAATTGTAAAAGATACCACAACGGTATCTGATGAAGACTTGTCACCATCGGTTCCAGGCATAGCCAAGCCAAAAGAGATTGATCAGAATGGCAAATTAGTAGGTTTAGATGAATGTGCTTTGATAAATGACGAAGATTTTGGAGTGTCTGCACAACCTGCTTCCACAACAGATCCAACAGAAAACCAGTATGTAGCAGATGACAAAGACATGAGAACATCAGAAGTAGCAGAGCCCTCTTCCAGACCTACAGGTGAATCTTTAACAACAACCAGTTTTCACAAAATAGAAACTACAACAGAACGATTTAAAGAAAGTTTTCCTGCTGAAAAGGATTCAGACGTAGCTGTGGTCACAAAAAGTACAACTGAAGAAGTAAAGGAAAATCTAAGTAATGTACATAAGAGTTCTTATAAAGTTCCTTTAATGCTTGAGACACAAAAGTCAAGGACTTCTAAAAAGTCAGTGAAGAGACCTTCTTGTCCACCACCTCCACCACCTAAAGTTAATGTTTTATCAAAAACAGAAAGCAGTTTAGTGCCAAAAGAACCTGGTGTTGTCACACCAGAACCAGATATTCCTGTCAGTCCATCTCCAGACCCAGCTGAAAGCACACTGAACTTAGGCTTTATAAGTGATGAAAAGGCTATATTACCAGGTGATCAGGAAAATGATAAGTTAAAACATTCATCAGAAGCCATTCCACTTGATTATGCAGGTAGAGATTTGGAGGCAAGTTGCATGTTTCCTCAGAGATATTTAGAAAGTTGTAAAAAAGATATGAAAGATGAATGTGATGTAAGTTACACAAATAGTCTTCTGGAAAAAGAGCAAAATTCCTTCCACGGTGTAATGCTGGAAGAAAACAAGATCATGAGTGAGACAGTATTGCAAGAGAATTCAAATGATAAAATAGAACTGACAAATGTGAACAGTGTTTTAAAAGAACATGAAAAAGTGGAAACCATCGAATCGGACCAGTATGATTCACCAAGTAAAGAAAAATTGAGTGTAATGCAACTGAGTAATGAAAATGTCAGTGAAGAATCAACACAGTCCCCGTACATTTCTGAACTGGACATTCAGAGTGAAGAAATACCAGATGAAGTGACTAGTGACTTTGACACTGCTTTTGAAACTCTGGTGGATCAGTTGCCTGATAATGTGACATTCGAGGAGACAGATCCTAAGGAACCACCGCCTTATACTCCACCGCCACCTCCTCCAAAGTCTGAGAGTTCTGAATCGCAATCAGTTGCCTCAGCTGAAGAGTCCCGTTCAGACCTTGAAGGCCATAGGTCACCATCGCCACCCCCAAGACCTCCCTCACCCTTGGCATACACAGGGCCCTCAACACCCCCATTATATTTCTCATCGCCCTTGCCTGACCTAGAGGACACCACTGTCCTTGAGGGTCAGATAAATCCGTCCCCACTCCCCAGTACAGAAGAATTAGCTTCCGTCACTCAAAGAAATTTGTTACACGAGACTGATTTAAGGCGTTCACCTTCTCCTCCACCTATACCCCCACGTCCCAAACACATTGGAAAATTCTTTTATCGCCCGATACCGTCCCTAGATCTACATAAACATGTCTATGAGAATTTACTCTATTCACAAGGTAGAGGGGACCATATTGGTGATACTCATTCTTTTAAGAATGATATTTATGCAGATACTGAAGGTTGGCAGGCACGTGATCAGTACGAAATTCTTTATGAAAACATTAACAGCCTGCAAATTCAGAGAGACAGCTTAGGCAACCGAGATGAAAGTAAAACCACTGATAATGAGTGTATATATGAAAACTTAAGAGGATCCGCCATTTGCAATGATACCGTGACGGATCCTGAAGAACAGGAATGTATATATGAAAATGTGAAGAGTTTAAAAGACACGAGTGAAAAGGTTGCTGGAATTAATCGGGTATCTAGTCCAAGAGCACGGGTGTATGATGAGTATTCAGATACTTACGAGGAGAATATCTTTGGGCATACTTATGAGACAATTAATAAATCACGCGGTAAGAACCAGGTCAGAGATCATATTTATGATGTAATAAGAACAGATGAAAGTGAAATAGGGGAACACCTAGCAAGAAATAAGTCTCAGAATCACGAGAGGACAGTTGAATATGGCGATTCTTACCCTGGCTATCTTTATGCAACTGTCAATAAGACTAAGTCAGTAGACAAGAAAAATACATCCTCTAGTGAAAGCAGCATCTTAAACCACACTTACGCTGTAATTGACAGATCTCAGACAGGGGACAGTCTTATTCACAGTGAAAATTACCCAGAAGAAATATACGAGAATATTCCTCCAAAGTTTCCTACCCAAAGGAATCAAGATGAGAGTCACAAAAGCGAACTATTTCAAGACGACTGTATTTATGAAAACTTAGGCGTTTCTCGAAAGAGTCTCCGTGATTACCAGATGGAAAACGCGGGTCACAGTTCAGAAGCAACGGTAATGTCAAGTTCACGCTTGCACTGTGACAGTTTGGCCCATTCAGGAGAGGAAAGGGCTGGTACTCCAGAAGACAGACCACCAACGCCACCACCTCGTCTCCACCAAGGGATACCTTTAAGGCCAACATATTCTCCTCCTCCACCTCCAGTTCCACCCTTCAATCCAGAAGCATTTCTACAGACGGAGGAGCAGAGGTTCTTGACCAGCTTCGACAGCGCTTCCTCGCATAGACAATTAGGCCGTGAAAGTGAGGACATCGAGGAGCTGTCCTTTGACTACCAAAGGGAAGTTCAAGAGTTCTTGCACCTCCAGAAGCAGCGCCGCCGCTGGCATAAGGAAAGGCGACGATCTCAACCGCAACAACAAATTGGTAAGAGCGTGTTCGAGTTAGACCTGTTCTTTTCTTGTCTGGTGGAATTCCCTCTTTCAGAAAATGTATTACTGTTTCGTCGCGAATTTCATTTTTGCTCAAGGGGAAATAGTTCATTATTGATGTCACTTTACTATTAGTTAATTTTTCGGAATGACTCAAGAGTAATGCTAATAAGTGCTTGCTGTGCAAAAACTCTAGGACGTTTGTTATGAATTCATTTTGTGGTTTTCGCTGTCATGCTAAAAATGGATGATTTCGATGATTGTGTCCTGTTTGTTCATCATCCATTATTACGACAATGCTGTATTTCGTGGGCTTTTCCGTATGAATAGGGTTCATCTGAATAATAATAATAGTAATAATAATAATAATAATAATAATAAGTCATAATAATATCTTCTGAATAATAATAATAATAATAATAATAATAATAATAATAATAATAATAATAATAATAATAATAATAATAATAATAACCTGCTTCTGGGGGATTGTGGGTCCGTTTGTCTCCAGCACTTCTTATGCATTAACTGAAATCTGTAATTATATTGCGAAGTGCAAGTGGCGTTAAAATACGTTATACTGAATCACTAAAAAGGACATTTATGCCTGTCCAGTCTTCCTTTGCACCAACATATCTGACTTCATTTATTTTGCTTGAAAACTCTTTGTAATCTTGAACATTTTACCAGAGTGAATTATTATTATTATTATTATTATTATTATTATTATTATTATTATTATTATTATTATTATTATTATTATTAAGATAGTTTGACCAGACCACTACACTAGAGTGAAACATCAGTAGAATTCATTAGCTGGGAAATGTTTTTACTTCTACTGTATTGTTAAAAGGTGATATTTTTACACACTAGAATCTCAGGTACATGAAAAACAAGTTTTTAATTTCTTTTGTGTGGTGGTCAACGCAAGTAGTTATTTATTTTCAAACTTCTACCGCTTATTCTCTTTATTTCTCAAAAATATATTAATTGTTTATTTGATTATTCGTGTACGTAAATGTTTACCTCTGTTTATCAGATTGTTTACATTAACGCTATTGGTGCCTTTCATGTTTACAAAAGGAAGATAGCATTGTGTAGTAAGAGGTTTGTATAATGATACAATTTTCTTATGCGAAAGATATCTATAAGACATCGTTCCTAGTCGAATAACCACGGTTAGCTTTTGGTCATACTGTGACTTATGTAAACATTTAATATTTGTGGCCAGTGATATGATATTTATATAAATGGCTAATCCTTCATTTTGGTACTGTAGTCACGTCAAATAAAAAATATATGTGCTGAGTATTTAATTTTAGAGGCATCTGCCTATCGAGCTATATCAAAAATAGAGAGAAAAAAGAGAGAAGTAGAAATAATAATAATAATAATAATAATAATAATAATAATAATAATAATAATAATAATAATAATAATAATAATAATATTAATAATAATGAAGTATACCCTTCCTGATGGCAGTAGCGATGAAAATAATAGCTGTTTCTGCTGCATTTAATTTGTATAGAGTCTTCTGTGTTCGTCTTACAGTCTTCTTCTCATCATTGTCTAGTTGGTATATCAAGTTTCCTACACGCTGATAAGAAGAAAGATTGAAAGGCGCATAGAGAAGAACTATATACAAACTGTGATGAAGAAGATTGTAAGACGAATACAGAAGACACTTCACAAATTAAATGCCATAGAAACAGCTATTATTTTCAGTGATAATATATGTGACGTTTTTTATATTGAAGTTCGGGTTTTATGAAGAAGCTGGTATTTTTCATACAGTAAAATTCTTTACCACCAATTTTATATTAGTAATCGTAATGATTATATTATATAATCATAATTTTTAGATTTTCCATAATCGAATGGAACCAATGCATGGGAATATTTGTTGATGTGTGAATCATTCTAATATTATCTAGAAGAAATTTTTTTATTTCTTTGATAAAAAAAAAAATCATTGTAGCGTATAATGATTTTCGAGCTTCACTGACCCTGAGTGGTGGGAATCCAGTTTTTAAAATGAAGTCGCAATCACTCATTAAATGCACGAACAAGTTTTTTCTTTTTTATTTTTTACCTTTTTAATGCGTCGTTTCGCAACGTTCTCGCTAGTAGGGAAATGGTGTTACTAGTGGTACTATTTTAACGCTGGAAGTGTGACTGGTACTAGCGGAAGTAATAGGGTTCAATAGCGGCAGTTGTGGTAGTATAGTACTAGCGGTAGAGTTCGGTCGCACCGTTGGTAAAAGCACTGAACCTGTTGCTGCTTTTGCGTCTCCCGTGCAATTGGGAGTGGAGGTTGCTTGGCGATTGTAAGGGATGTGGTTAAGGGGTGGGGTTAGGGGTGATCCTGGGTGCTTTTGGTGTTGGGGGAGGGGAAGGTTGGTGAGGAAACTGTGGGTTGCCCTATGTCCAGTTCAACCAACTCATTAGAGGTGTGTGGTTGATGGTGGATGAGTCATTGACGAACATAATCATATTTCTATTTTCTTCTCGCTTTCTTCTTCTTTTAACATTTTCTGAAACACTAGGAAATTGAAACTGTCTGCTTGGATTTTATGACTACATTTATTACGTTTCAAGTCTTATTTTTTCTTGGTATTTCTAATATAAAACCATCTTTTCCAAATTGCAATAGTCACCCATCTCTTTAAAATCCATTTTCTCTGTCAGTATCCGTTTTCTTTATTACAAGGTCTACCCCTTGACTCTTCCGGTACAAGTATTATGAGATGTGCTGCACGTACATTTTATTTATTACAAAAATTCCATTCTGTCTTAATATTTAGATATGTCAGTCTCCATATGCTGAAAGTTACAGATGTTTATATAAATTACTTATTTCTTGCTATAAATACATATGTACATATATCGAATACGTGAAATATGAATTTATATATTTAGAAACTTTAGCCTACATAGTTTGTCGCATTATGCTAATTTAGCAAAGCGATCTAGCGACAGTTCATGAGATGTTTTGGTAAGCAGAATGCTTTAGGTTATTTCTATGAGTTTATAACAATGTAATAAATAGCTGGGATATTTTATGGAAGATTTTCTAAAATATCAAGAAACAATGCAGTACAATGTTAATGCAATATTTATAATATTTATATACGACAGTGGTTCGTTCTATGGTATTTTGTTTCATGGAGTTTGAATAACATCGTCAAAAGGAATTTTTCATATCATTTCAGCTGTTATTAAGAATTTAATCACAATGATGAGGAACAAAACACTGCAGACTCATTTTAGAAAGCGCCAGGTGTGATCCGGACTAGAAATACAAATTTGGAAAAGTCTCAAAAGAGAAAATTTCGTTTGTGTATTAGTTTTTGTAGCAGCTTTAAAAAGCAGAATTCCGAGTAATTACTGATAACCAAATAACGTGTTCATTGCTTTCCCTTCTAGCACAGCGAGTGGTTTATGACACGAAAACTGGTGTTTTTAGAGAGAGAGAGAGAGAGAGAGAGAGAGAGAGAGAGAGAGAGAGAGAGAGAGATTCGAAATATAATTTTTATTTTTATTTTATCATTATCGTCGCAGTCACAGCCTTTAAATCTTCAGTGATAAGTATCCGTTGTAGTAGTTATTACTTAGTGTTGGAGTATCATTTCGGTGTCATTATTTTCCGGATAATTATTGTTGTTTTTTATAATTATACAGTAGTTCTGTTGCGTCAGACTAATTTTTCCCCCTCTGTAAATTAATTTTAAGTTCAAATAATAATGATTAAAATAATAATGATAATAATAATAATAATTATTATTATTATTATTATTATTATTATTATTATTATTATTATTATTATTATTAGTGTACGTCATTATTTTCCTCCGTGCTTCAGAAATTCCAAAACATCATCCACTTCATTATTATTATTATTCCGAAAGCAACTCAGTAAATCAGTAAATATAAATTGCAGCTATTACTGTTTTTTATGAAATTCTCGAGTTAAAAAAAAAATTCTAACGGAACTCAGCAAAACTGTAATGAAGCCACACTTACATTAATATGATGACCCGCCTAAAACCACATTATATGACGACCCACTTTTTTTAGACGTGAAATGCTCTAACGATAATTTTGCCGGGAGAGAGAGAGAGAGAGAGAGAGAGAGAGAGAGAGAGAGAGAGAGACACGCTCGGTGTCACACCGGAAGCGTCAGCAAAGTAGCTAACCTGTGTCCACCCATCTACCATTGAGTAACTCCGATAGTGAAACGCAACCAATCTGATAAAGTTGCTTGTCCGGTTTAGCGGTGCTAAAACAGCCTCGTTGTTATTCGTCCGCTATAACGAACCTCGTTATTTGACCGTTAGTGCTTTGCAAAGAGAGCCAGCTGTTCGTCGTTATTATTTCAGTGCAGTGCAACTTATACCAGTCGGTTTGTTACTGGTTTATAACAGTGAAGCGTGACCGACTTTTTATTATTTGTCGTTTCAGTGAAACATAGGCCAACCTATTTGTCACACTGCCGTTTATGCTGAAACAGTGCAACTTATACCGATCGGTTGTTACTGGTTTATAATAGTGAAACATGACCGACCTTTTTATTATTTGTCGTTTCGGCGAAACATAGGCCAACCTATTTGTCACTTCCATTTATACTGAAGCAAAGACTAACCTATTTGTTGGTGCCAATTTTAGTGAAACGAAACCAACCTGTTTGTTATTGCAGCAGTCTGTTAAGGTGAAACAAATCAACCTGTCTGTGAATAGTTACGTTACGTTGATAGTTCGCCATATTGATACAGACAACCTGTTCATTGGTAGTGTGTTATGGTAACAACTTGTATAATGTTAGTCCTTGTAAAGCATAACCCAACCTATAATAGATACCTAATCAGATAAAAATGCTTAGTTTCTTTCGTGTTATCTATGTAAAAGTTTTAATGTGCAGCAGTGATTGTTATCGAAGACGGTCAACTAAAAGATGGATCTGTCGTTTTTATCTGTTTCTGGAGCTGGCGGTAATTATCGAAAGCCAATATATACCTTTAAGGCTTCCGTCTTGCTTCTGACTGGCCGACATATTTCTTTAATAGAATGTGAATACGTCTTTATATATACTTCAGATACTGTAGTATCGTGATGAACGACGAACGAGGAAAAGAGAAGATAAAAGTAGAGGCTCTTTGTCTAAACATTTCAGCGGTACATCTCCAGTCAAGCAATCACGTTTAGACTCAAGGATACCATATCTATCACCATAATGAAAGAGCCTTTGGGGGGGCGGGGGGGGGTGGCTGAGGAAACAATTCTCGTAGACCAGCAAACCTGCTACAGAGTTTTTTTTTTTTTAAGTAGTTCATTCACTGTCAGACATCTGCGTCAAAGTGACTCATCAAATCTTTCAAAGAAAGTGTCCGTACAAAGTGATTCATTTAGAAGACTCAGCAAATTTCTTGGTGGCTAAACTCTAGTGTAGGTCGAAGATCGTAAGCTTAAAAAAAATGTAGGTTTTATGTTTACCACTAATCACTAGGTATGTCATGCACACCTTGAGAAAGCAAGGTCAGAATGCTGTTAGAAGAAGATTTACGTACACTGAAAATATTCCCCCCAGGAATGCCAACTTGGAGAATTTCCATTAATTAGCGATTTAAAATTTTGATTTATGACAGAGAACATCTAGAACAGATGTGTCCTCGTTTTGAAAAACTCATAAACGTCAGATACTGGTTTTAATAGACCGAGTGTGCTATTAAGTTTGCCTGTGACGTACATCGTTTACTATTCAATGCGCATATTTATGAATCACGGAGATCATGTTTGCAAGATCATACCTGCAGCAGTGATTCACACATCTTGTGTAATAGAAACTTCTGAAACTAGCTATTGCTCAGCAAGGAAAACAAGTATAAAATACTAGAACGAAATAATGACTACGAACCTACAGTAAACACACATACAGTACATTCACATGGAACTTATAAACTTTGGAAGTGAGGAAACTGTTTTACAGTGTGCATGATGGAAAGTGACTGCGTATTGCATAGGCTTAATGCTTTAACTCGCACTTTTTTTGTTAGACCGAATTTGTTTCGGGTAGATTTGTCCGTCAGTGTATTTTATTAACCAGTAATATTGTTTTTATTATTATCATTATTATTTTTTATACATGGATTTGTTCATAGGAGAACACTTCTAAAAGTTATGCAAGTGAGATTTAAAAGCAAGACTCTCGTGTGTGTGTGTGTGTGTGTGTATGTATGTATGTACTTTGGTATGTAAAGATAAAAAAAAAAAAGCAGTAGGAGTAAACAGGGCACCGTTGATCTAATGTTACTATAGCTTCATGTATATAATTATTTACCCCTGTATTTCCGTTGGTCTCATTTTTCTTTTACACTCCTCTGTAAAGCCGAGATGACTTAGTTCAGTGACAATTTTCTCTCGTTGTAGTCATAATATAAGAATAATAAGATTTATTTCAATAGTTAACGCCAGTCTTGTTAACTTACTGTTTTACTGTTGAAAGCGATACCCTCACCCAGACGAGAACGTTGTGTAGGCTATATATGATAAGATATCGTTAATCAGAAGCCTCAGGTGAGGCTGTGATAAAACCACGAAGTCGATGATTTGAAGATAATTCACAAATGCTTGAGAGACCTCTTTTCTTCCCTTATCATTGCTTGAAATGGCTTGAGCTTAATTCATGTACGTTTTGAGATATCTCGTTACCCCTTCAGTAAGGTTCCATGATTTGAGTTAAATTCAAAGAATTTCGAGACATCTTGGCTCGGCTTCAGCATGGGTCATTGGTTTAATATATATATATATATATATATATATATATATATATATATATATATATATATATATATATATATATATATATATATATATATATATATATATATATATATATATATATATATATATATATATATATATATATATATATATATATATATATATATATGCGTATATATATATATATGCGTGTGGTGGGTATGTAGTTTCACCTTCGCACATGGTAACTGTCAGCACATTTTTATAGTTGTCAAAATCCTTGGCATTCGCATAAATTGTAACAAAAATTACTACAAAAAGCATAATATTAATTATTAAAAGTTGCAATTGTTCTTCAAAATTCTAAGCACTGTTGAAATGTACGTAGAAAAAACTGTATTCACGAGGACTGAAATGTGTCACGGATTACCCAAGGTCGTCGTTATTGGTGTAGACAGTGAACTGGACGAGAGAAACAATACAATGGGCTGCGCGGATCACACTCAGAACAACGAGTGTTGTGTCGGTCTATACAGCCTTGCTCTTTCTCTCGCTTCCTCTTTGTTTATGCTTTATCCTGCTTCCTCTCTCTCTCTCTCTCTCTCTCTCTCTCTCTCTCTCTCTCTCTCTCTCTCTCTCTCTCTCTAGCGTATCCGGCTGCAGAGAGGATGATCCATTATCAGGTGCAATCCTCCATTATGTGCGTGATTTTGTGGAGGTTGTGATTGCAGATAATGAGATATAACCCATTTTTTTTTCTCTCTCTCTCTCTTCAAAATGTTATGTTGCCATTTTTGTACTGTTGAGATGAAATTTATATATTTTTTGATGGGCTGGTGTAATCTATATAATGTATGGTGTGTGTGTGTGTGTGTGTGTGTGTGTGTGTGTGTGTGTGTGTGTGTATATATATATATATATATATATATATATATATATATATACTGTAATATATTATATGTATATATATACGTGTGTGTTTTGGAACAAAGATCTATTTCATGTATAGATCAGTTGTTGTTTAATTAGAACAGGCAGTTTATAAAGGGTCAATCGATTATCATAATGTACCTAAATAGTCACAGGATTGCGAAACGTATATAGATAGACAGATGTTTAATCGTACTGTACTGACCGTGAGGCGTGATTCACTTTATGATTTTTTGAAATTTAAGCCATCTAGCCAAACACTGAGGCACTTTTAGCCATTCCGAGTTTAGTACAATGAAACGAAAGAGTTGAAGTGGTTGGATAGCAAGATAAAGAGATTTATAACGTAAAAGAGATGAAGTATAAGGATATTAAGGTGGAACTGGGATAAACCCCCCAAAGTTGCACCAAGAAAATGACAGTAGGGGCTGGATAGCAAGATTAAAGGAAGACTGAAGAAAGGAAGCAATAGAGTAAAAAGCTAAAAAGTAGATGCAGCATTTGGAGTCGAAGGGACTCCAAACACCCTTTAGTTAAATGCCTACTGGGTGAACGCGTGTGGTATTCACTGACAGCGCCAACACCCTATGGGGACCGTGAGAATTGAGGTGTGGTCACCTGAAAACGTGCTCAGACACATCCTGAGTTCAGTTTAGACCTATTTGCCTCGTTAATCTCCTTTGGGAATCATAAACTAAAAATCACAAGGGCCTTCATAGATAATCATATGTTTCTGTTTTCGCTTGAAAATCTTGTCATATACGTGTGTTGTATCCTTGCCAGTGTTTGATCAATTTCATAGTTAGATTAAAGCTATTTTTTTAAAGGTCTTATACTGATTTCTGAGTTTTCATTTTAGCGATATTTAGAAATGAATCCTTGTTTCATTTCGTAAAGCAGTTAATTTTGTTGTTTTTACCCAAATGCGAAACAAAACTGTATTCGACCGTTTATTCAAAATCAAGTAAAACCAGTGGATTTCAAATCTGGGATATTTAAACAGTTTCAAAACATTGTCAGTAATCCCCTGTGCTTGGCTATTAAGGACTTTCGGTGAGGAGTTTTGACCATCGGTGCTCTGACAAAGGGTTTATGGCTTCTTAATGACAAAAACAACTTATTAAATACCCGGCCTTGATTCAAGACAGTAATCGTTAGAAAATGTTAAATTGACGAACTGGTTACCATTAGAGTAATGTTATTCGGTCTAGTTATCAAGTAGCTTTCCTTCTCTCATTACAGTTTGTTTTAGGTAAAATAGACCGAGAGTAATCAGGAGTGAGGCAAAATGCCCATAGATGACATGTAAAGATGGGTACTGGGAAGGTCTAGAGTCTAGACCAAGACCTAAAGAAGGGGCTCTCGTTACTGGAGAGAGAGAGAGAGAGAGATTTACGTCTGAGCTTTAGTTAAGATTCTTTAATGAGCTTTGGCTGTTCATATTAGATTTAAATAATAACCCAATGGTGTACTTAAGAATCGAAACAAGAAATCCTTTTGATATGGAATAAACTTCCGGGTTAGGTCAAGCAGTTCCTTGAAAAAGTCAACCACTCACAGAGACACACGCACTCATAGACGCGCACACACACACGAAAAACATAAATCGTGTTCTTATAACTTTGAAGTCTTAGGTTAGGCGCGAAGAGACCTCTAACCATGTGAAAGCCAGCGTCACATTCCAAAGCTCAAGAGCCCTTTCGTCTTATCAAGGCTCTCTCTCTCTCTCTCTCTCTCTCTCTCTCTCTCTCTCTCACGAAAGACTCAACTGTGCATACACAAAAATTCACGTTATAGAGAGAGAGAGAGAGAAGATTAACTTGGGCCATCGTCCATTCAGCAGTTAGCCCACTGAGTAATCAAGATTGATGAAAACATGAGATGTTTACGAAGTGTTTTAAGGGATTGGCCGCCTGTTTTTCCTTCCCGGGTATTAAATAGACTCTCTCTCTCTCTCCCGTTCTGAGCCTTTCTTTATATTTCTTTATCTAGTCCAGCAAGTAACTTGAACCACGACTGCCAAAGTTTCTTTCCGGAGTTTGTTTAATTATATAAGCCTCACTAGTAACTATGAATTGCACTCGGTAATTATTTAAATGGAAAAATGAATAAAATTGTACAATGTTTTGGCTGTATTAGAGAGAAGATACTTGTTGCTGAGAGGGAGAGGCCACGCCAGAGGGGCCGTTTAACTGTAAAGGACAACTTTGTCCGTTGGGGGAGGGAAGGAAGTGATAGGTAAGGAGGAATACGTCTCCCTGGGGTATAGGCAGGCGTTGGGTGGGGTGGGGGGAAGAGAGGCAGATGAATGAGATGAGGAAAAGAGAACTTGGATGGACTGGAGGTTGTGGGTTGGGGGGGAAGGGGAATTGAGGTTGCTGGGGTTGTCCTCGGAGGGGGTAGGATGTACACACACACACAGCTGTGGTGTGTGTGTGTGAAAACGGTGAGAGAAGTGAAGAGTCACCAGTCAGTGTTATGGACTTAATACAGTGCAGTTTGGTCGTCGTACCTGTCTTGTGGTTGTAATGTCGAGGTGTTATTAACGTTTATGTAGTGTTGCAGCCTCACCACGTATAACTTAGTCGTTCTTAAACGGTTGTGAGGCGTCATTGTTATGGACTTTGGTACAGTTATCATATAAGTTAGCAGTCATTACAAATCCTCAGTTTTACATCGGACTGCTATTTTAATTCGGTTATATTTACTGTGTTGTGATGTTTTAGTGCAAATTTTAGACTTATTACCGCTTCAGTTATAATGCCGAGGACCTAATTATTAGGCCTACGTGTCAGTAAGTGTTCTTACAACCCTTCCAGTTGGAGAAGGCTTGTAAATTATGATATAGTGATAATGTGATCGAGTTTAGATGATACTGGTAAATTATAGTGTATTTATTTGAGTTTTTTAACCATGAAATACGGTTATTGAAGTGTATTTTTATAACTTGTTACAATATTCTTGATGTTTACTACTGAATTAATTGGTACAATAGGCCTATGAATTGTCATGACGGTTGTCTGTAACAGATTTTTTTTCAGCAAGGCTTGCACGATAGTAGTAATAGTACTGTTAGTAGTAGTTATGGCATCCAAAATTACCTGACATATTGGCTTTTGTAATTATAATATTTTACAAAGGTGGGTATTGAAGTCACTAGAGGCTTGTTTAGGGTCAAGTGAGATTATATATGTGTGTGTGTGTTTAAAAGAGCAAATCTCCTACGCAGAGGTGAAGTTGTTGACGTAACGATTAAAATAAAAAAAAAAAGGTAAAAATGACCTAATATTTTTAATCAATTGACAAGCACGTTTTCTGAGGGACTTTTATTTTACTTTGAAAGCCTCACACCTTGCCTTGATTCTTATTACCTCTCTCAGCTGTTTATGTATGTGTTAAGTTACTATCGTACCTGTTAAATGCAGATTTTATTTTACCATACTCTGCACTTTTCTTACTGTACTCTCGTTTTCACATAATTACTCGCTATCTGCGTTAGTTTCTTTTTTATACCAATCTGATCCATTGCAGGTTACGTCAGATTCCCAAGGTTTATTGAAAGTTTCTAGACCTATGCCCATGCCTACCTTTCTGCATTTTCACTGGAGCTAGATGAGAGCGAACGCGCAAATAGAAATAAAAATTCTAATAATGGGATAATAATGATGAGCTCCATCAGTGTCATGGAATGCTCGCTGCCTTCCGGACTTTGGTCTGGAGTCATTCAATATCGCCAGATTCTTGAAAACGGGTTGTATTGCATTGCACTCTTGTGATTTCATATTCCAACAGAAAGTTTTGTTTGGCTTATCTTGTTGATCGTGAACGCGCTACCACTTCTTTAGACGAAATCTTGATTTTTTTAATGGCAAAAAATTATGGAAATTTTTGGCAAATTTGGTGCTTCGGTGGTTTTATACACTGAGCAGGTGGTTTAATTATCATAGGTCTACCGTAATTTTTAGCCATATGACTGTGGGGATATTTAGGCAAAATCCAGATGCTTCATGTTCACGATTATGCGTATGGTGATGTTAAACAAGGCCCGGATGCATCAAAGTGGTTTTGTTTTTAGACAAAATTTATGTTCCGCTAAACATAGGTCAAGGGATATTGACAAAATTGAGATTTGAAGCTGATTAACAGTCTTATGTACTGTATCTATTTTTGTTCTCAGTTCTCTAGAAATTGTTTGTGTGTATCGCTAGTTAACTGTGAAGAAAATCATCTCACCAATGACCACTCGAGCTTCTTCCCGGTAGGCCTAAACGTCACATTCACACTGTTGGCAGCTGTCTCTTCCTGTTTGTGTTTACGTATTTACGTTTTGTTTACATTTTGTAGATTAATGCTCTAATAGGGAGGATATTTCTCATTCCTTCCTGCCTTTTGTTTTGCCAGAGAATTGCCAATGCCATGTTATATAGATGTATTTTTCCTCTCTCTCTCTCTCTCTCTCTCTCTCTCTCTCTCTCTCTCTCTCTCTCTCTCTCTCTCTCACACACACTGGTTTTTAAAGCTCACCATTGTTCTCTCTCTCTCTCTCTCTCTCTCTCTCTCTCTCTCTCTCTCTCTCTCTCTCTCTCGGAAGCCTGGGGCTAATTTTCAATGGCCACATTTATCTACCGCTTACAGTTAACGTGGTGTCTGTGGGTGAATAGTTCTTTGAGCGTACAATAGTACTAGCTTTAATTCAAGTGTCTTCAAAAAGGGGCTGGTTGGTCTTCACCCCCTCCCCCCCACCTCAGTTTGTTTCATAAGACAAATTAAAAGCTGTATTACCTACCAGACTGTTGGGCTTTGTTGAGGACTAAAGTGAAGTCTTGTGTATACTATTTCCAATTCCACGCTGCCAAATGTACTTGGCTGGAAGTGACCGTGCTTATATTACTACTGTATACCCTCTTAATCCTCATCTGTGGGAGCAATGATGATTTTTGTTTGGGCCTACCAAGCAGTACATCCCTATATAAAAAATAAATACAATGTATGCTTGTGAGTCCAGCAAATGTGTTTTGTATTTTTTCCTTACTTCGTTTCGTCTACACATTTGTTGTTTCGGATGCCATTTAAATCTTCTCTTGATTCTTTTATTGGAGAATCGTTAACCGCTACAGTCTAATTGACCTGGAGGCTAATGTTATACATGCGTGTCCATTTTCTCTCACTTTACATATAAATATTGTGCCGTTAAGTATATGCAGACTCATTCTTTCCATACAGTAGTCAAAGAGTTCATTCTCTACAAAGTTTTTCAGGTGATAATTCTCTGTTTAGTCATGTACTGTTTTAGTTATTGACTATTTTTCCATACTAGTTATTTTCGTACATTTGAATTCGACCCATGACCTAAGCTTTAGCTTGGCCGTGAATCATGCAGCTCAAAATTTGTGCCTCGTTTCAAAAGAAACCCAAAGACCCTAATGCAAAAATGCCCCGAAAAATCTAATGTTGCACAAAGAAAGTCCTGTATTGATTATTTCATCAGTTTTTACGTCTGTATTGCATTCAGATACTAAAAGAATTATTTAAGAATAGTAAGGAATTACAGGATAAGTTATAACTTCCCAAATCAAGGTCGCGCATTTAGCCTGAAGCCAGGGTGAATGTTCGCTTTGCTAAGTTATTAAGCAGATGACTTCACTGTCATGTGTTCACGGCAGATCTTCAGGTAAAGCCACGGCAGTCGGGTTATAGTATCCATTATAATAGAGTAATTGTTTTGATATTAATTTATCAACCAGTAACAGAGTTCATTCATACTCGTTGCTGTAATGTAGAACATCGGAGCGTTGATCGGATGTGTTATGGATGTTCTTGGTTATAAAGAATAGGCCTAGTTGAAATGTTTAACGCGCCATGACACTGCTCTAATTGTTCTGACACTTATTGACAACTTTTTATTCATGCATGTATTTTGTTTCCTTGGATTACCAGAATTTGGTACTTTTATCAGTTTTATTATATACCTCTGTCTTTCTGCGAGGATATGCACATAATGACAAGATGATATTGATAATGATGGCGATAACATCTAGCTTCATTTGTGTGAACTTGTCAGTTTAACCATGGACATACGATATTACGGTATGTTTACTTGAATAAATTGCTTTAATAAGAAAGCGTGGGTCATTTTTTCTGGCTCCTTGTGTATATATATAGTAAGTCGGTTGACCTATCTGTGTATGTATTTGGGTCAGTCGTCAGTTTTTGACCGTGAGGTACAAGGGCTTGCTTTGCATGTGTTGCTGGAGGTGAGCTAAGCTGAACACTTGCGACGAGGAGCCACAGGTGTTTACGATATTTGGCTCTTGAGATTTTGCTGTAAGTGTGGATCGGAATAATGTATAAGTTTGTTTGCCCGTGAAGATTGTGCTTTGGTTGTCTAGTTGAGTGTTAACGTAGGCCTAAAGTGTGTGCCAATGCATTTTTGACGTGTAAATGTGAATTAAGTATTAATGTATTAGCAGTTCTAATAGTTCATTATTGAAATGGATATAGGCTGGAGCCTAAAGTGTGATTCTTGATTTATTAAGCATGGTAATTTAAGCCAAATTCGTTGGTGGTGGAATTTTTAACGTACCCATTGGCTCAACACATCCCCCTTATGTAGTTGAAGGTAAGACCTAATTTCAGTGTTATTTGGTGATCTAGGAAAGGACAGAGTATGGTTTGATGGACATGGTTCTCCGGATAGCATAAATAAAAGTGATGGCTGTTGGAAATATATTAATAGTAATGAACTTGATAGATAGGACCGCTTTATAAGCTTATCAGTATTTACATTCTCCATTGTTAGAAGCTTGTAGACTCGCACATTATCATTTCTTAAGTCTCGTTGTAGATTAGGCCTAATCTGAGTCAACAAAACTGTAGGCAGTCTCTCCAGTCAATGTTAGAGGAAGAGGTTTCCCATATAATAATAATAATAATAATAATAATAAAAAACTTAACGGACCGCAGGTAACGCCGTAGGGCTTTGAAAGCAATTTTTTTATAGGAGTCCGTTGATGGTTTTGCGTGGAAAGAAGTTTTGGGGGTTGAAGGGGGGTGGGGGTGATAGCTAAGGATTGTTTTGGGGTGTTCGGCGCCTGGGTAAGGGTCAAGGGTGGGATTTTGTTCGGTGACGTCACTTCTTTTTAAGGTGGACGTGGTGGACTACGTTGCTGGATATTATTTTTCTTCACTTCCGGGAGGTGTGGGCACGTGGGAGTGAATCAGTGTTTATGTGTGGGTATTGGCTGACTTGGCATTTACGTAGTCATTTTAGAAGATGAAAATCCCGTGCTGATTTCAAGGATTATTTATATATATATATATATATATATATATATATATATATATATATATATATATATATATATATATATATGTATGATTAACACTGGAGTTTTGCAATGATATTTAATGTTTGTTAGGCCTATAATGTCACCTAAGCCACTCCCAGAACGTGAAATTCTCTATTGATTGAACTTGTGGCTTAATTAGCCAAATTTTGATGTGTAAACACATTAAACATGCGTAAAAATGAGTAAAAGTTTATTCAGACGTGCATGTAGCCTGTATCCGTACTTCGTATACGAACATGGTACACTCGTGCTTGCACATTTCACAAATCTCGTGAAGTAATTGTTTTATGCGAACCTTGTTTCATCGTATTTTTCCAGAATTGATTTTAATGATCTTTTTGCAATGAAAAGACTTTGAAACTCAAAGGTGATGTCATCATAGAAAAACACGGACAGGCGATGAATATCGGTCTAGAGAAGTGCTACTGGATGTTCCCGATTATGTTATAGGAATATATAAATAAAGGGACTTTAAGAAAATATCTACCAGTATGTAAACCGACGTGTTGTAATAATAAAACCGTAAAGGATCCTATAGCAACATGGAAACCATCCTTCCAGAGGATACCTTCGAGGAGATGGAAGGATCCCACCTGGGATTCATTTACCTCCAGATGAGAGCAGAGGAGGAAAAAATGAAAGGTAATTTTTATTCTCATGAATTTGTTACTTATTAGCTTCTATATATATATATATATATATATATATATATATATATATATATATATATAATATACTGTATAGCGTGTGTGTGCGTTTGCAATTTTTTGTGGCACCGTTGTAAAGCGTTGCCCAATTGAAAGGACTAGACCTACTTGAATGAACATCGCAAGCGACTGTTGATTGTTAACATTATTCTTGAGAAAGCACATCATATTATTCGAGTTTTATCGTGTTTTTATTATTACTGTTCTTATGTGTTAATGAGAAAAGCTATAAGTAGCTAATTAATGTATATTAAACAAGACATTTTCTGGACAGTGTTCAGTGGTTAGCATTTGGACAGGCATTTTTTTTTTCAAAAGTAATCCTTAAATGGCGATGAACCCCCTTTTTTCATACAAGAGCCAGGAATTTGTATGACTGGTTCTAGAAATAAATATTGTGACTGCTTAGTCGGCTGATCCGTAACTTCAGACTTCTGCTGCATTGTTTTCGAATGGATAATATATATATATATATATATATATATATATATATATATATATATATATATATATATATATATATATATATATATATATATATGTGTGTGTGTGTGTGTGTGTGTGTGTGTGTTTGTGTGTATAAGCGTCTTGTATCACAAACGTTTTTCTCAGTCGTTAGACAGGTGCTTTTCAAGGTCGGGTCAATGCACTTGTTTGTTGAACGTTTTTATAATCGATACCGGAGAATGGGACCTTGTTCAGTAGTCCTGAGGTATGTGGAACAAAAGTTAAATATTTATTTTGAATATTAGATCATTGTACAGTTCTAAATATTTATCGCTGTTTGCAGAAGAGACAGGAAAGCGATGTGGCTTCCGTCGGAATTTTAGACGGAAAAACGTGCGTTCTTTTTTTGTAAGGTTTCGTGTCAAGCTCGACCACATGGTTTGGCGGGAGTCAGCCCCAGCCACTGAATAAGCTGCAGCAGGTCCCGTGGGTTGGAGAGAGAGGTGTGTGTATGTGTGTGTGTGTTTGTGCGTTTGTGCTCTAGGTCTAGGTGAGTCAGGAGCTGTATGTGAACATGTGTGGAGATGGGGATTGGGGAGTGGAGGGAGTGAGTAATGAGGTGAGGTAAAGGAGGAGGAATGGCTGGGTTTCAGGGTCATGTGTGTACCCCAAGAACGGTTCTCCCAACCTCACCCCTCTATATGGCAGCCTCCCTAAACCCCCCCACCCCATCCCCAACCCATCAGCCAACCTTTGTTGTTTACTGAGCTCACCATGGGACTATGCACAACGCCTTGTAAACCTGACCCATTCTCTCTCTCTCTCTCTCTCTCTCTCTCTCTCTCTCTCTCTCTCTCTCTCTCTCTCTCTCTCTCTCTCTCATATACTTACACATTATTATACAAAATATTAGCGTTCCCTTTGTCGCTTTGTTGTTTGTATGGGCTACAGTCAACTAATGCCGTTCTTGTGTAAGCGCTACTCTTGACGTAATCCAATATACGTATACATTAAGCCACACGTGACCGGACGTTGAGACTATTGTTGTTGTTGCAATGTATTATTGCAGTTGTAGGTCACTTGGTGCGGTTGCATTTTTGGCAGATTTGTACCCTAACGGTATTGGTGATTACGATTTACCTTGCAATATTGCAAAAAATATCTTAAACCCCTCGATCTCTACAGGTAACTCCTCATGTAACCAACTCGGTCGTTTCCACAGCGCTTCCTGATTGGGAAAGTTAGGCTAAGGAACGCAGCCGTGCGGCAATGCAGCTCTTAAGCCTGGGACAATCTTATTATGGGAAATTGAATTGCCTGTCTCGTTCACTGGGCACTCAACTGAAGTCCTGCAATTGCACGAAAGTAACAGCAGTTTTTTTTATTAGTTCACATTTGTGCACTTTGGCGTGTTGGGAGAGATTTTCTGCATATAACAAAATACAGTAAATGCTACGGATAAGCTGGAAATGGAAAACGGCCCACTTTTATTTTATCTGTCCGGTTTTTCGTTTTAATTACAGACACTTGGATGTAGTCTTGTACAAATGATTGACAGCAGTGTATACAGTTTCCATACTAATGGTAGAATGTTAATTATTGATTTCTTCATTTAGGGTTTTCATGATTGTTATTCATAATACATATTCATTCTCATGAAAACATCCAAAAAGCTGAAAAACAATCTTAGCCTGAACAGATTAGACTGCCAATTTGTAGCTATATAGGAAAGAACAATGCACAGAAGAAATTTAATGAAATTATACTTGTATAATTAATGAGTGGTGTATAAAATTAACAAAAGTCACTGTTAAAGCGATAAGGACATTTACTAGCACCTGTAAAGATGATTTGAAAGTTTATATATTACAGTGTAACGGTCATGATAGCACGCTTTTATGAAACAGTAAAAAAAAAAATTTTTACTGCGCCAAAGTAATGATTGTTCCCATTTTTTTACAAGAAAAAATGTTTACTATAAATGCGAAATTCGTTTTGGCCAAGCCTGTCCCAAGGATTTTTGGTATTCTACGGTTATTTGGTAGACAGCTTTCAGCAACCCCCTCTCTCTCTCTCTCTCTCTCTCTCTCTCTCTCTCTCTCTCTCTCTCTCTCTCTCTCTCTCTCTCTCTGTTCCATTTGTCTACTTTTACATGGCCTAATATGCTTAAAAACACTCTTAAGATACATACACATGTATGTATATGTGTGTATGTATATACAAGATAGGTTAATACTCGTGTATAGCTTGCTCCTAAACTTGTCCTTGAGCTTGCATTAAGTTGGTAACAGGTCACCAAGTTCATTAATATCAACACACTGAAACTGTCTGCCCTTAATTACGAGCTAGCATGTGCACACATGGAATGGACGTCACACATCTCTTCTTGTTGGCGCCTTGTCATATAATTCACATATTTGTTATAGATAATAATAATTATAATGAAATAATAATTTGTTTATGAGGTGGGTGAGTCATTATCAGTATTATTTTCAAAGCGTCACCGTAGAATTCTTGCGGGAATGTAATACCAGTTTTAATTTTCACATTCCTCCTACCTATGGGCGTACATGACCAGCACTTTTGTAACTCCAGTTGATGCATTCGTAGATCGTCACCAACTCTTCGAAGTATGTCCATTCTTCTTCTTCTTCTTCTTCTTCTTCTTCTTCTTTCTTCTTCTTCTTCTTCTTATGAATTTCATCCTTGAGAGGGTCTGTGATCCCTACGTGTGGGGTGGCTGTGTTAAAGGTGGTTTCAGTGGATTACAAAGATTAAGTTACGACTAAGGCATACAAGGTTACTAATCCTACTCATTAATAGACTTGTTTGTTTGTGAACGTGTGTCTGGATTATGTTTATGATGTTACGTGGTTTGTATTGTTCCTTGCGGCTTTGATGGTGGGCCGAGTTTATCTTTTGCCTACATCGGCCTAAGGTTGTAAAAGACGGAGCGGTAGGCTGTCTGACATTGTCATTTGTTTTATCTTATTAATCAATAAACACAGGATTATATCCAGGTACTTTTTATTATATGAAAATAATATGTTAGTGTGCGTTGTATCCAGTTTCTTAATACTTACGTAGTACTATAAATGCTGATTTTCAGAAGTTTTAGTAGTAATTATATTTTACTGCTCCACGCTCCATTGACTTAATTTTCCAACTTATTTTTCATCTGATGTATATTCCTGTATAGGCTACATGTATAGCCTACATGTTTTGATTTGCTATTTTCATTTGTATTTGACAAATTTCCCATCCAAAGTTCTTTTCCCCTCTTCAGATATGGGCATTCTGTTTGGGTGTTTGTGACTTGATAATAATAATAATAATAATAATAATAATAATAATAATAATAATAATAATAATAATATTATTATTATTATTATTATTATTATTATTATTATTATTATTATTATTATTAGTCTAAACTGATTTTGACGAAATCTGCGTCCAATTAGCAAAGATGGATGCCAAGAGTTTAATTTGCATCTGAACAGTTTTTAGCTGCCATTTTAACCATCCAACTTATTTATATTTCAACATTCGTAGAGGTTTTTTTTTTTTTTTTCCATTTTTCCATCGAATGCTGTTAGAACAAATAACTTTTGACCGCCTAAAATTCTCATGGTTGTAAGTTTGCTCTTCAGCGTTGGTACCATAAAGAAAATACTGTGTAGCTCTTTTGGTATCCCGGTCATCCCAATTGGAATTATTGGAAAATTCCCCATTTTCAAGAGTATGGCGGTATAGTTCCGTTTGAGAATTTAGTATCGAGGAACGGGTGTACACAATGTGGAAAGCCCCATAACAATAATTTAACCATATTCGAGGCGTTTCACGTAGAAAGAAATCCTTGTTTAACGCAACTTTGGTGGCCTTCATAAAGTACGCGTGTATGTGTATGTTTGTGTGTGTCTATTATTATTAAAGGGAGTAGAAATTAGACGTTATAGTAGAAGGTTGTAGGTAAATGGGGCGGGCAAAGCAAAAGAAAAAAAAACTAGAGCAATGATAATCAATAATCAATAAGACTAATATTGGTGATAGACCAACGCGAGAACAAAGTTGTTTGTTTTAAACAATGAATGAAATTTGCAATGTCTGATAAACCATTCTTCTCACACACACGCAAATATACACTACCATTAAATATAGGTAGGATCCAACCCACACAACCTTATAGGAGCTCTTTAAAAAATACTTTTGAGCACAAAAAACAAGAAAAAATAAAAGTATACGAGACACAACCCAGAATCCAAGGTTGAGGAAGGCTAGACGTATATTTTTTTTTGTTAGGTACTGCGGTACAAGATAATCCAATAATCCGTCACCGGTAGTAACCTTATTGGAGTCTGTTATATTGCACTGCTTAGGGAACTGATTTCTTGTTATTATTCCTAATTGTCTATCAATTTTTTTTCTTTCTAATATTTCATAATCATCTGCAAATATTCAAGGATAAGATATGTATGTGTGTGTGTAGAGAGAGAGAGAGAGAGAGAGAGAGAGAGAGAGAGAGAGAGAGAGAGAGAGAGACTAAAAACATAAATAAGGCACTGAAAGAAAGAAGGTAACCTAGCTGCATACAACTGATTAATATTAAAAACTGTTTACAAAACAAATACGAAAAAGTAAAATGAAGTAGACATAAATCGTCATAGAGAGAGAGAGAGAGAGAGAGAGAGAGAGAGAGAGAGAGAGGGTCGCTTCCTCCGGTCGCTGGTATGTGAGGCCGAGGGTGGAATAGGGCAGTGTCTTGAATGAGGAATTAGACCGATTTGATGGAGGATTGAATGGCCTGACGGTTTTCAAGGATAAGAATTTTATCGTTTTGTTGTTAGTTTTATTTATTATTACCAGATATTCGGTTAAATAACTATATTTGCAACATGGTATTTAGGCTTATAGGCTATATCGTGTAGGCGTACACATTACATTTCCAGTTGTATATCATGTAGGCTAGCTCTCTCTCTCTCTCTCTCTCTCTCTCTCTCTCTCTCTCTCTCTCTCTCTCTCTCTCTCTCTCTCATCATAATGATAATATATCGTGTAGGCCTACATATTGCATTTCCAACTGGATACCAAGGGAAGGCAACGCTACCAGCAAAGAAGGGACCGGTGCCTGTTTATTTATACATGTCAGCTACATAAATTAAGCTCAGTGGTCTGTCTAAACTACTTGATAATAATAATTAATAATAATAATAAAAAAGATAATTCTCATTAACAGATTGTGATTATATATGTGTGTGTTTGTGCATATATATGTGTGTGTTTGAATTGTTGTTGTTTACGCACGTGTGACTTTTCATAATCATAAATATTAAGCCACATGTATGGTTTACAATCTAATGCACTATACCCTTGAAATAACGTACTATCCATGGAAATTATATATATATATATATATATATATATATATATATATATATATATATATATATATATATATATATAGAGAGAGAGAGAGAGAGAGAGAGAGAGAGAGAGAGAGAGAGAGACACTATAAGAAAAAACTAGAGATCTCTCTCACTATCTCCCTCTCAGTTCTAGTTTAGGGAAAACCTACAGAGGCCTCTGTCTCCCTCTCGGTTCTAGTTTTATCTCCTTCCGGCTGATCTGTGACGGGCCAGCCAGTCTAATTTTAAGGCGTCCAGTCCTATGTTTAGCGCATAGGTCTAAACCCTGAAATCCCCTTTAATTCTCTGCTGCCAGCCGGACTGCTCATGCTTAGTCGCTCCAACTAATCGCGGACTTTCGTTTCGTGCCTCTACTGTTTTTCATTAACATTCTCTCTCTCTCTCTCTCTCTCTCTCTCTCTCTCTCTCTCTCTCTCTCTCTCTCATATCGGTGATATTTGGTCGTTAAAACGTTTTGAATTATTTGTCATTTTTTTTTAGGCTACTCTGTTATCTTTATTGAAAGTCCCACATTTACGCATTCTATTTTGTGGAAAGTTGCTACACAAGTTCTTAGGTTTTAACTTGCTGCGCGCACGCGAGCATGACACACACACACACACACACTATATATATATATATATATATATATATATATATATATATATATATATATATATATATATATATATATATATATATATATATACATACATACAGTATAATTTTCAGTTATTTTCTAATCAGAACATATTGTCGTGGAAGGTTTATGCAGTATGTTTGTTGGCCTTATGCCAGCGCCAGCTCTTGCACAAAATCGGCATGTGGTTGTGTTAAGATGTCAAAGGGACCAAGAACCCTGGTATGGACCTCTGGTTTAGTCCAAACCTATCAGTACGAAAGATCTGTTAAGGATAACGTTATTCCCTACATTTTCCCGGAAGAAAATCTTCAGAAGTCAGAGAAGAATGTGTTTCTATTTGCGACCAGACGATGGCTCTCTCTCTCTCTCTCTCTCTCTCTCTCTCTCTCTCTCTCTCTCTCTCTCTCTCTCTCTCTCTCTAACGTGGCACCAGCCTCGTCTCACTGGCAAGTCCAAGTTCAGTCTCGTCTAGGGATGAAGGTCGTTAAGGCAATTTTCCTAAAAAGAATTATATACCTGGGTAATACGCGAATGTTGTGGGTCGCTGCTTATAGCTGATGTTGGAGATTGTTTTGGGGGAGGGTGGTGATTGCCAACTTAAGCAGGAGAGCGATGGCTTACGAAATGGGATCCCCGTGTGGTGGTATTATTATTATTATTATTATTATTATTATTATTATTATTATTATTATAAATAATGATGATAAAATAATGATGACAATAATAATAATAATTATTAATATTATTATTATTATTATTATTATTATTATTATTATTATTAGTTTCTATATAATTTAATATATATTTACACCTGCACCATTGTGGATTTCTTCGCCACTATTATTATTATTATTATTATTATTATTATTATTATTGTTGTTGTTGTTTTTATTATCAAATAATAATGATAAATGGTGATGATGACGATAATAATAATAATAATAATAATTATTATTATTATTATTATTATTATTATTATTATTATTATTACAATTATTAATATTATTATTATTATTAGTTTCTATATATTTTAATATATATTTACACTTACACCATTGTGGATTTCTTCGCCACTATTATTATTATTATTATTATTATTATTATTATTATTATTATTATTATTATTATTAGCGACAACATTGAGTAATTATAAATGATTTATTGTAATTTATTTCCACCCAGAGAGCGGCAACCGAGCCATGATGGAGTTCTACGTCAACAACCTGACGAGCGACAGCGACAGCGACAACGACTCTTCTGCAGGCTCCAGCACCAGCGCCTCCGGCGGGAGCCACGACCTGGAGGAGGAGGTGGAGCACCAGCAGCAGCAGCAGATGCTGGACAGGACCTATCAGGTGAGTCCTTCGGTCCTTCGGCAGTCTGTATATATATATATATATATATATATATATATATATATATATATATATATATATATATATATATATATATATATATATATATATATATTACTAAAAAGGACCTCATACAAACTGGATGGTATCTAACGGATAATGTGGACTGTTTGTCCAAGAAAGCTTGTAACTTTTTCTGAATAAAAACTCCGTTAGATACCATCCAGTTTGAATGAGGTCCTTTTAGTAATTCTACTAATGCACAGAACAATTGTGTATGTAATAGTTTATATATATATATATTTCATTATATACGTATATATGTATATATATATATATATATATATATATATATATATATATATATATATATATATATATATATAAAACCTAACCCATCATCTTCTCGATTAACAAAAGATTGATGCGAAGCGGTGAAATGATTCTTGGTTTCACTTTAACAGTACAATAAGAAATCATGACCCCAGTTTCCTGCCTGCTTCCTTGTATGCGTTCCCAATAATTAGTATCAAAAGATGTTATCAGATTTGACGTTCCGTGGCATATTGAGAACGGTCAGGTCAGGTTGGGTCAAAGGGTACGAGAAAGATCAATCTCGTCCGGGGAAGTCAGACAGAGAGAGAGAGAGAGAGAGAGAGAGAGAGAGAGAGAGAGAGAGCTGTCATCAGTCCAGTTCATTATGTGTGTGTGTGTATAAGATAGAGAGAGAGAGAGAGAGAGAGAGAGAGAGAGAGAGAGAGAGAGAGAGAGAGAGAGAGAGAGAGAGAGAGAGAGAGAGAGAGTAGCTGTAATCAGACCAGTTCATTATGTGTGTGTGTGTGTAAGATAGAGAGAGAGAGAGAGAGAGAGAGAGAGAGAGAGAGAGAGAGAGAGAGAGAGAGGAGGGTGTGTGTTTGTGAGAGAGAGAGAGTGTAGGGAGGGAGAGAGAGAGAGAGAGAGAGAGAGAGAGAGAGAGAGAGAGAGAGAGAGAGAGAGAGAGAAGCTTTAATCAGGCCAGGCCATTATGTGTGTGTTTGTGTGTCTGTATATAAAAGAGAGAAAGAGAGAGAGAGAAATTGTAATCAGCCCAGGTCATGCATGTGTGTGTGTGTGTGTGTGTGTGTGAGAGAGAGAGAGAGAGAGAGAGAGAGAGAGAGAGAGAGAGAGAGAGTTATGTTAAAAAGATAAGGTAAGTGCATGTTTCTTTTTGTGTTACACTTCTTCAGAGAGAGAGAGAGAGAGAGAGAGAGAGAGAGAGAGAGAGAGAGAGAGAGAGCACGTTTCGGGCGTAGTCACAGTATTGTAACCGTAACAGTTACTTTGTTTCAAGCGCATAGACCAATGCTAAGTTCATTATTTTACCTACCTTATGACAGGAGATTTTGAATATGCCAAGATAAAGAGACAGTTTATCCTGCATAAATTTATTAAACTTTAAAGTAAGCTCTTTGGATTTAATACTTGAGAATATACTTTATGAAATTAATTTTTCATAAAATTATTCCAAAAAATTAAGCCTTAAAATATACTTTATTGAAGTATGCATGGGCTTTTAGATGCAGTACAAGTATACGGCATTTTAGAGTATACCCTTCAAAAATATATTGAGTTCAAGCACGATTGCTCAATAGAATTATATTTAGTCATAAATACACTGCAGGAAAATATTACTGTGACCTTTAAAATATGTCCCCCAGAATTCCATGAAGCTTTAAAATGTACATTGCAGAATGTATCAAGTTCTAAAACACACCCTGCATTAATGAAATGAGAAATAACATAGGTATAACTGATATAATTCGGGCTTAAAAAAAATAAAATACAAATCTCTCACAAGGAATAAGAATAACTTTGGGAACTTGACATTTGATGGACATCGCAGGTACTGGACCTTTTGGGAAAAGGTCACTAGGTCCAGGTAAAATCTCTCTCTCTCTCTCTCTCTCTCTCTCTCTCTCTCTCTCATCCAAATATACATACATTAGGGGCATGATATTACCTATTAAGCTTTCACTAAATAGAATACCCTAATGTGGACAAACGAAACAGCAGTGTAAGGAATTAGAAGAAAAGTTTAAGATGTCAGTACATAACAAATAATTATATATACACACAGAAATAAATATTAAAACGGATACTAAATTACAAGGAAAATGTGACTGATTGTACCCTCAAACAGTGATAATTGAACCTAAGACTGTGGATGGGCATCTTTCAGAGGCCCTGGGACTGCCCAAGATTCGCTTGATGAACGATGAATAGGACTCTGTATATATCCCATTGACAACGAACATCCTTGCGCATGCGTACTCGAGACAATAAACACAGCAGTTGAGAGAATGGTACTTGGGACGTCAGTTACCCTAGGAAGGCTGAGAGAAAAGAAAACGGATTTTGATTGGAAAAATTGGGCGGTCAGTTGTTTATTTAGTTGGTCTTTACTGTTATTATTTTTTTCGTGACAGCTATGGAATTTTTTTTAAATGAAGAGGAGGGGAGGGGGAGGGGAATGGTGTGAGTATACTGTTCTCTATACGTTTGCTTGGTAAAATTACTACCTTGGCCCAGCGTTTGACTCTCCGAGCCGCCAGTGAAGAATTAGAATATATTTCTGGTGATAGAAATTAATTTCTCGTCATAATGTGGTTCGGATTCCACAATAAGTTGTAGGTCCCGTTGGTAAGTAACCAGTTGGTTCTTAGCCACGTAAAAATAAATCTAATCCTTCGGGCCAGCCCTAGGAGAGCTGTTAACCAGCTCAGTGGTCTGGTTAAACTAAGATATACTTTTATTTATTGCCTTAGTAGATAAGTTTCTGGTGTGAATGGTAATAGCGATGATGAAACGTACATTTATTCACAGTAATACTTGTAGCTAATTCATTTTTTAAACTATGAGAACTTTTTTATATTGGTTTCGTGAGAGAGAGAGAGAGAATTATGCCACACAGGATCTTCATTCAAAATTCAGCAACTAACGTATGAATAAAGCAGTGACTGGTCTTATTTTAGTAACTGAAACCAACCCCCTCTTAGAAGCTGATATATATATATATATATATATATATATATATATATATATATATATATATATATATATATATATATATATATATGTGTGTGTGTGTGTGTGTGTGTGTGTGTGTGTGTGTGTGTGTGTGTGTGTTTTATTGTGTAACTGATTGGTACGTCAGTGCCATCACATATCTTGAATAAACCTGGTGACCTTTTGACCTCATAATTTTTTTTCTCTCCTCGCAACAGGTCATCGGTGGAGCTGACACAGTCCTCGACACCATCGAGGAAGACGTCGAGGAGGACTCCGGAGCCGAGAGCTCCGGCCACTGGATGTTCTCAGCGGACAACACCGACACCGA
>NC_089760.1:31530000-31547500 GCF_040412425.1 Macrobrachium rosenbergii
AACACCTGTTGCGCCTTCCACCTGTCTGTCGAGGGGGGTTGTTCGAACGGAACATTCGGTTACCAGTAACAGTGAGAGAAATTGTGATGACTTGAAGTACGGCGAAGGTGACGACGACGATGATGAATGTGACGAACTGAAATACGATAGTGACGCGAAATACGACAACACTTGCGATGAAGAAATCCGATCCCTGACCGAGTCTATTATACTGAAGGAGGGAGAGAGAGCCGACGGTGACCGCGACGCGAGTGAAAATGAAATTGCGACAGAGAACGAACGTGTTGTATCGGCGACAGTGAGTGAAGGTGATTTCACCTTCTCTTCAGTTTCCACTCCTCGCCTCACACTCGGTGAAACGTCGGCGGTTGAAGCCCGCCATTATCAGACCGCCACAGGTAACCTACTAAAGTCCTCGACGGACCCTGAGCAGCTCAGTGTGATTGCAGGTGCAGAAGGCGAACGTGGGGGATCTCTTCTGCTGCGCTCCTTTGCAAGCCCCGATCGCAATGGCACCGTCGACAGTGCCTCCAACATGAGAGAAACCAATTCGCTCTCCACCACAAAAGTGGACAGTCATGCACACTACCACCACCACCAGCAGTCCCCGCCCTTCGTCGAGGCTCCTCGTAATGGCGCTCCTCGACAGACCACCACAGGTGGCCAGCCTCAACTTGTGAAAACGACGAGACACTTAGAAAACTTCTCATCCTTCGAGGGAAACGCAGACGCCAGATGTCTTGATTATGACAAACAGCATCATCCAGCAAACGTCGGCCGCGATGTCAGAAATGGCCAGCCCTTAGGAGGAGGAGGCGATCTCCCGTCGGGAGACAGCGACGCAGACACGGACAACACCGACGGAGACTACGACGAGGAGGACCACTTCGCAGCGGAGCTGAGCCTCCGAATATCCACAGTGCATTCGGAAGTGAACGGGAAGAGAAGCGGCAAGGATTGCACGCCCTACAGGAACTCGGACATCCTCAGTGCCCTGACCAGCTGTCGAGGGGAAAAGAGGGGAGAGGAGGAAGAGGGGGCGGGGCATGGGGATGCCCCGGGTAGCGTTTCCCCTCTAGCGAGCCAGGATGGAAGTTCGCCCGAGATGCCAGATTCCCTCAGATCCAGTGAGGGCAGAAGTGCCACGCGGTCCATAGAGACTTTGAGTGAAGACAGTGGGTTGGGAGATCGAGACGTTCGCTTGACACCTTCGTCGCCTCTCCCTTCCATATCCGAAGGTGCCACTCGGGGAGTGCCAGTTGTCGTATCAGCCTCGTCCTCCACCGCTCGGGGGACACAGCAACAGCCTTTGACCTCTGTGACCGCTCGCCCCAAGAGGCAGGATATTCGTCAAGCGCGTATTGCAAGGGCGCGTTCGTGTGGTGATTTGCGTGCGCATTCTGCCTCTTCAGACAGTGACACCGAGGAAGACAGCAACATGAGAGGGTGGCACTCCCGCCTCAGGGGAAGAGAGGGAGGAAGTTCGGGCGTCACTGCAGACGAGGGCGTGCACAACGGCGGGGTGCATTACGACAGACCTTTTAAATCCAGTTACGCGAATTATCTTCAGCAGCAGTATCAAGGTGAGGGAGCAGACGACGGGCGTAACCCCAGTAACCTCCGCTCCCAACCCCAAGCTCCCTCATCTCGCTACCAGCATCATAACATCCCCGGTTCGCATCGTCTCTCGGAGTCCGACGGCAGCGACAAGGAGGTCAAGTCGAAGTACAGGAGGGTGAGAGAAGCCTCCAGTAACCATTCCAGACCGAGGAGATACAAGAGTTTGTTGGAATTCCCTAATAGCAGTGACTACTATAACGATAACGAGCGAGTGCCAAGGGCACCCCATACCCATACCCGCCCCTCGAGGAGGCGCCCCCAGCCCATTAGCGTCGATCTGGCGGAAGAATTTCTGAGTCAGGAGAGGCTGGGAACGACCGATGATCAAAACATCGTCGGGACAATTCGCATAAGTGACGATAAATTGACTGTCAATAAAAACACTCCTCTCGCGACGGGCAAAGGTGTTGGCATTGAGAATTCGTCATCGTTGTGTCCCATGCCGTCGACCAATCAGACTGCACGCGGCGAACTCAAGACCAATGGGGCGGAGGTAGGAGGAGTCTCGCCCCCAGGATCCACCAAGGGGTCACGGGGTGAAGAGGGGTTGGCAAAGCGTAAGGATGAAGTGACGGCGGATGTGAGGGTGCAGTGTGGATGGCCCCATGCCTCCGCCGATTCTGCTGCCTCTCCGACAGCGCCCTACCCTCATCCTCATCATCCGCTTGATGCCCTACACCACCAGCAGCTCTCCTGCACCCCTCCAGTGCCCGGCCATACCCCGCCTGCCCCCTCCTCCCAGCGTCAGACCCATCACCAATATAGCTCTTCTTCAAGTTCGTCCGCCCAGTTACCAAATGAGTGCCAACCCGTACGCACCAGCCAGAGTGGAGGAGACATTGCCATTCATGACCCGATTGCCCCGTGTGCCCCAAGTGCTTCCTCCTCCTCCTCCCCCTCCCCCTCAAGCAACCAGCAACAGAATCCACATCACTCGCTTCAGCAACGTCAGCAGCAGCCGTCTTTCGTGGTGTCGAGCAAACCCTCCAACGCCCAGATTCAAAGAGCCGAGGGCGGGGAAGTCATGGAGGAAGTGCCAATCACGAGGGTTCGAACGAAGACGTACGGCAGTCATGGCGAGGTAGAGGTTTACCTGGCCAGGGCGGACAGTGGGCGCCCTCCCCCACACCCTGGCGCTGCCCCGCAACCTGTCCTCACACCCACAGGAGGCCTTGAAAACAGAACCGGCTCCAGGGGCGTTACCTTTTCCCCTTCCGTGAAAGAAGTGAATTGGAGGGAGAGTTACTACGACGTGGAACCCGAAGGGGAAGATGTCAGTGATTCGGTGAAGTCGGGTGACGTCAGTGAAGTGAAGACGAAAGAAAAGTTTGCTGGAAAAACTTCGGTGCCACCAGTTGTTGCAGTTATGCAACAGCAACAGCAACAGCAACAACAACAACAACAACAGCAGGAAGTAGTCCGACCACCTCAGGTTCCTTCCGTTCCCACAATGCAGACGAGCAACGATCATGCACCCAGCAAACTCAACGGTGGCTCCTTCGAACCTTCTACCGGGTCGTCGTCAGAAGCCGAGGCCTACGATGAAAGGGGGCAGCCCCTCCAGCAGAAGAATCCCTCGGGACCCATCTGGCAGAGATTTAAGCTTCCCAAAATATCTTCGCCAAAATCACCCAGACCCAAAATTATGCCCAAGCCCAAAAACCTCTCGCCCAGGTCATCCGACGCCGAGAACTCCAAATCAGCAACGGCCACGCCCCACGAGAGTGGCTCGTCGACGCCTTCCTCCCCCGACAGCAAGCTGAAGAAGGCCCCTCCGAGTCCGAAGTTCTTCACGTGGGGCAGCAAGAGGGAGAAGAAACCGCGTGAAATCACTCGCCCTAAGACGCCTCCTCCACCTGTCCCCCGTTCCTCCCCTCCCCCTCCTCCTCCCTCCCCTCCCTCTCCCTCTCCATCTCCTCTGCCTACTCAGGTGAGTTCTGGGCAGGTAGTGGGAGGCCAGGGGGGCGAGGCAGGTAAACTGGACTCTCCCTCCTCAGTCACTCTCACGGGCCTCAACCGTGAGGGCAGAAGCGATGCTTCTCCTGTCATTATCAGTGCTAAGAAGAGAGAGGTGGTCGCGAGTGACTCGAATAGAGATGGTGTGAGAATTGCTCCCGCTTTGCTCATCGCCAAAAGACAGCAGTTACGCAAAAGTGAGCCTCCGGTAGTGACCAGCACTTCGAGTAGTTATAGCAGCAGCAGCAGCAGCCGTAGTAGTAGTGGCAGGGACAAAGATCAGGAGGAGGAGGAAGGGCGAGACAGACGAAGTCGGTCGGTGTCTTCGTCAGGGGATGACTCTGGAGACGCCCGAGGGACGTCCCCTAGCTCTCGGTCAGCTGTTGCTAAGCCGCCTCTGCCGCCACACCTCCAGCGGCCGACTCAGCAGGCATTCCAGAAAGCCAGACTCCTCAGTGCCCGCAGACATTACTTCAGTCAGGAGCGACAGACGTCCGCCCCTGAGAGAGTGTCGCCTCCCAAGGACAACAAGGACACGACTGACGCCCTAGAGAGCGCCGTTTCCACACCCGCCCGTCCTCCTGTGACGCCCCCTCCCACTCCACCTGTCTCCTCCTACAGGCAAGCAACTTCCGCCTCGGGAACGAGCAGCTTTTCTTCTCCGGCATCGAGGGATGCCCTCCCGACGAAGGGCAGCTTCGACACTTCCAAGAACCTGAAGGAGAGGTTAGCAAGGTTCTCGGCAAGTACTCGCGCCGAGAGGGAGCGTCTTGCCCGTAGCACGCCCGACCTGAGTGTGCTGATAGAGAGTGTGCGCCGCCCGAACTGCCGTATTGATTCCTGCACTGGCGGAGGTGCTGAAACGGCAGCAACGGCAGCAGCAGAAGACATCCACGTCGTTGCTAGTCAAGCCTGGGCCAGTGATGGTGAAACATCAAACCCCGCTCACGCCCACCAGGGGGCTTCGCACACCCAAAGCAAACCGAGACAGGCAATCCATGAGCGCTACAAGAATCGGGCGCAGCGTATATACGCCCGTTCGCGCACGCAGAGCACCGGAGTGCTAGAGACTGACCTCGACACAGGAGCTTCCAGGGAATTACTCACCTTAAGGGAGACCAACCTCGACGACCTCTACAAGGACCTACACCACCTGCTAGACTCCATACCGTTCGGGGGCGCCGCCCCCACGCCCACTGAGTCTAAGGCCAGGGCCAAGTCGTTGCTCGACCTGGAGGCTGCTGGCAGTGCCATGGAGGGCCAACTGGAGGCACCCGCCCGGCCTCCAGACACAAGGGCCAAGAGCATGGAGTTCCTCTTGGACGACGGAAACAAGGCTGCTGTACAGGTCAGTCCTTTTGCCTCTTAATTTCTTTTCTTTTCTTTTTATAAGGATTATTTTCTTCACCTGAAACAAGAACTGTGTGTGCATATTTTCCTTTTATAAATTTTCATGCTGACGGGGCATAAAAATGAAATGATCTGTACAAGTACATTTAGCTATCCTTGCCTACTTATTTTTATATTTTCTACAGCGAAAACTATAAGAAATAAAATTGTTTACGTAAGTGCTGTGAGTCGACACACTAATTTCCCATATGGAAAAAGTATTGTATGTATAGTAGACTGAATGACGTAAAACTTACTGTATGTTTGTTGTTTGCGAATTATGCATATGAAGAGAAAGACTGTATGTATTTGGGATACTGTTAATATATAAACCCCATGGTTCTAAAACCCAATAATTTTAATGAATACTCTCCACATTATTTCGAATTTTCATTTTTTAATTCCAGTCACAAAATAAATTGCCTTGATTTCCCATCATATTTTCATTTATGTCATGAAGTATTTTTGAGTCCTTTTCCTATAGATGCCAAAATTTTCAGACACACGTTCTCTCATGTTATTACGTATGTCATGAAAGTTTACTTATATCTTTACGTACATAAAAAAAGATTTGTCAAGCTGTATACTTCTGATAATTTACTAAGTCACTGAAGCCGGTAAGAAAAATGACGACAATAATAATAATGAATATGTTTAAGAACCATGGAAATCATAGCAGTTTATATTTTCAGCCTAATAGAATCAATAGTTTTACTAATAAAACTAAAATCAGTAGTAATTTTATGACTACTGCCATTTCCGCTTTTATAGTGGGCCTAATCATTACTATTGTCAGTTTTAGGCGGTTCCTTGCATCAGAATTAGGGAGCAAGTCGAATAATTTCATTGGTTATTGTTAACTTTCGCTGTCGACTTCCGGGCCCAATTATGGCCCACTTGCAACCGGTCGATAAGGCTTATTGCAAGTTTTAGAAACGTATGTTTCTTAAGGTTTATTAGTGTATAAAATTATGTTTTTCATAAGACGAGGTCAATATACCTTATAATTATTATTATTATTAATATTATTATTATTATTATTATTATTATTATTATTATTATTATTGTTATTATTATTATTATTATTATTTAGTGCACTAAGGATGATTTAACCCACTTAGGAAGTGGAGTATTATCAAGATTATAAATACGGTTTTATCTTATCACTTTGTTCTTTGTTTTTAGAAAGATGGGGCGATAAGTGATAGAATATGTGTTTTTATCTTTCAAATTTTAGTGTTTTCTCTCGATTTTAGTCACACACACACACACACACACACACACACACACACACACACACACACACACACACATATATATATATATATATATATATATATATATATATATATATATATATATATATATATATATATATATATATATATATATATATATATATATATATATATATATATATATATATATATGAATTTAATAATAGTAAATCCATTATGTGAGATCGTGAAATGAGATACATTTCTCTCTCTCTCTCTCTCTCTCTCTCTCTCTCTCTCTCTCTCTCTCTCTCTCTCTCTCTCTCTTTTTATCTTTTACCAATCCATGACACACACACACACACACCTTTCCACCATATGCCTTTTTAGCCCACGGGGTGGGCGCGCCACAATGACACAGCCTTCCCGTCTCTCGTCGTGCCTTTAAGAATGAGGGTACTAGCACCACGCCTTAATTGTATATCCGTACCCATTAACAAATATATATAAGTATATAGAAATAATATATATATATATATATATATATATATATATATATATATATATATATATATATATATATATATATATATATATTTATATGTATATTTATATGATATATATATATGTATATATTTATATGTATATTATGATATATATATATATATATATATATATATATATATATATATATATATATATATATATATATACGGTGGGTCATGTCATGGTCTTTAGCGGTGCATTTTTCGCCCGAGCCCAATGTCACCGTTGCCCATCCGTCAGGCAATATCCGGGTTTATATATGCGGGCTTCATATCAGCCCTTTGACACTGATACCGTGATCGATGTCACGTTCTTTATACGAGTGGGCACGCTAGTCGATAGTAGCTTAGTAACACTTGAAAAGTTGTTTTTGTAATTATGTATTTCAAAATCCTGTTAAACAATAATATTTAGGATGTGGTCGTGACCAGTTTTTTCAATTAACTTCGGAAATGTCTTTAATTTTACCTTATGGAGTTTTGCATTTAAACATTATGCATTCATTTGAATTGCACGTATTATGTATATGTATATATATATTGTATACACTTTATATAAGCAAAATCATTTGTCATTAGTCTTCTTTTTGCCATGATTTATCATTTTAAAATAGTACAGTAAGTTCCTTGTAACGATAATAATTTAGAATGGTTCTATGCTTTTGATGAGAGAGAGAGAGAGAGATGAAAATCTGGGCATCCGTGGGGTTTGCGGATGTTTCTCATCCAGCCGGATGAACATCCACTTGACTAAGCCCTCTCTCTCTCTCTCTCTCTCTCTCTCTCTCTCTCTCTCTTCTTGGTCATTGGCCGGTGTCCCGAGGCTTTTAAATCTTCAGAAATATGTCGACAGAAATCGTGATGGGAAAGATTCTTTTAAAGAAAGATTTTCCAAAAGCATATGACCTGGATTCTCACATTCAGGTATATGGGTATGCCCCTCTCCCCCCCCCCTCTCTCTCTCTTCCTCTCCTTCCCCCATCTCAACCAGTGTCGCGAATACCACTGAACTGGGGTGGAAAATCGAGTGGTCATTTAGATATTGGCGTGATTTTTGGGTCATTATTTGATGTGAGATCTTGATAAAGAGATATTTTCACTCATATGAAAAAAGAAATTTGTGTAAGGTTATGAATAGATGACCTATCGGCATAAAACATCCTTTTTAACAACACTTGACAACATGAATTTAAACCCTAAACAGTTACTCCAAGCGAGTTGCCAATTTGTCCTTTTCCGTATCGATGTGGTAAGGATAACTCTCTCCCCACACTTTAATTTGTAGAGTAAACGAGGAATTATTGTAAAGTAACTATCTCTATGGCACGTTTCTCTTAACCTTCGACTACTCATAAATGAGTATATTTACTCTCACACTGATCGTTTATTCATAAGGGTTTCATGAAAGCGTCGAAAACTTGGACGTAAAGTTTTGAAACTCTTCATTTGATTTAAACGTAAAGCTCTGAAATTCTTCATTTGATTCACGTTCCCTGAATGTGGACGATAAGCGAGGGGCCAGGATCGAATTAATTACATACTGTATCTAAAATGAGTTTACTCAGGTTTTCCTCTCATTCCTCTGTGGAGAGAGAGAGAGAGAGAGAGAGAGAGAGAGAGAGAGAGAGGGGGGTGAAGGAAATTTCATATTCAGGGGCGTTACCTCTTGATTATATAATGGAATGGTCTGCGCTCGTGTATGTGAGCTTACTCGAGAATCAGTTATTGCATTAGAGAGAGAGAGAGAGAGAGAGAGAGAGAGAGAGAGAGAGAGAGACGAATAGTAATTTTGCGTGAAACCTGAAAAATGACAGTTGAAATGGCGATGGCGATATGAAGAAAAGGAATGTTTTGGCAAGACTGACAAAGTTACTCCTTGTGTGTTGCATATACACGCACACACACACACAGATTGGTACTACAGTATTTTTTGCATCCAAGGAAAACAGAAATTGGTCATTTTAAAACAGTGAAATGCCTTAAACGAAACGATAATTAATGGATGATTATAGTAATTAGTGAGTACATAGAAGCACTGAAATATGTATCTGTAAACAAACGTTAAAAATAACAGTAAAATAACAAAAAAAAGTATAAAGAAGATAACACAAGCAAACAACTCGTGACTTCGATCGATAACGTTGCCAGCCATTGAAAACCAGGACATATTATTGTCAGTCAGGCAGACTAATTTCCCCTCCGTTATTCTCTTCTTTTTTTTTTATCACGTACTTTCCCCTCGAGGCTCTTCTGTTTCTAATGGAATGCAAGACCGTTCTTCACTTGGCCGTGGCTTCAGGGGGAAAGGGCGAAAGAAAGGGAGAAAAAGAAAGGGCATTGTTTGATAAACTGCGTTTTTGTTCTTATCGTTTCCATCTTGTCATTGGCTTGTATGTTTTGATGAGACTATTCTAAAACTGTGGACTATTTTATTCATGAAGTTAAATTTACTGGTCCACATGTTAAACCACGTGCTTCGTGTACTCTCCGTGATGTCAACCAATTTGACCTGTTAAAAGAATAGATAAGGAATAAAGAAGAAAATATTCAAGAGCATTAGACTGTCTCGGAAAAAAAGTTGGTAAAATTAGAAACCGATCCCTTGGTAGACATTTGGCTGCATTGTGTCTAGATCAAAGTACGTCACAAGTACTGTCTTTATATTTAGAAATACCGTAAATACCAGGATTGGTCTAGACCGCCCCCGGAGGTGATTCTCTCTCTCTCTCTCTCTCTCTCTCTCTCTCTCTCTCTCTCTCTCTCTCTCTCTCTCTCTCTCAGTAAATACGAAATCTGTAATTGTCAAAGCAGACGAAGCTATGAAGCTGTTTAGTTTCACCGTCGTTTTTCGCATAGACAGCAGAGACCAAGGCTAACTTAAAGAGAAGGGGTTGGAGATCGTTGGTTTAGAATGAAGGTCCCCCAGTCGGCAGAGAGCCGTATTTCTACAGTGGCGGATTAAGTACTCTTACTATGCACCTTCAAAACCCCTTGATGGGGCTTACAGGCTTCAACGCCATGCTTCTAAAAAGGTTAAATCCCTTCTCATTGGCTTGCCATTTACCTGTATTTTATGGTGCTTTGACTTGTGGTAGCCACAACGTCTGGTCGCCTGTTTTCACCGAGTGAAGGGATTTTCAACAAAATAAACTTTGTCCACTGCAAAGCTGGGAGAGTCTTGCACTTAGTATATTTAGAGAACTATGTAGCTGTTTTTATTTCTGTGGGCAAAACATCTTGAAAAATAAGTAAGACAACAATGATTCAACATTATTACATTCAGAATATTACTTCGAATAGTACTAGTACTAGTTGTTTAAAACTGCTATAAATTGTTCATAGGTTTGGATGACCACAGTTCTTATCTTAAGTGATAGGCTTCGTTTCTTAAAAAAAAACTATAGGAACCTTGATTTATTTCATTTTTTTGTATCCTCCAAGCATGTGCAAAAATTATTAATTTTGCGGATTTAGTCTAAATCCTACCAACTGTGAGTTATACAAAAACTTACCTAAAGTAATAAGAATTCCTTTTGAAATAGTAGCAAAAGCTAGTACTAGTTCGTGGTTGCCGTTGTCCAGTAAACCTGCCTCCCCCCCCCCATCGCTTTTCAAAACAGTAGCGAAAATGGTACCATTTTGTGGTTTTACCTATCAAAGGCTTGTGTAATGGATGGATATTTTTGCATTGCGCTCTTTGGCGTCGGCCAAAGTATACAGCTATTAGTTTCGCAGCGGAAAATGGATTAGGGATTTCTGTATGCAACAGCGTTGTTGCTAGGGAATAGAGAGGAGGTCTGGTCTCGATCTCTGCGCGTCATTTGGCAGTTGTGGAGACTTGGGGCTGGGTGTAGGCTGCGTGCGCTTGACGATATAAATAAATACATGTATTCGTTTAATTTCTGAATGTATAGGGCATTATATAGGTGGATAGGGCCTTTTAAATTTAAACCATGACTCCCCACAAAGGATGTTCTGTTCTTTTTTAGGCTTGCTTGTTCAGCGAATGGGTATTTTCCTTATGTAATAGGTGGTTCTTGAAATGGGACAGATTTCTACACTTCATATATGATTATTACACACAAACAAACACACACGCATATATATATATATATATATATATATATATATATATATATATATATATATATATATGTGTGTGTGTGTGTGTGTGTGTGTGTGTGTGTGTGTGTGTGTATGTATGTATGTACGTATTTGCCATGTTAAAATCTCATTTTCTGTCAGCTCTGTTGTATGTAGGTCAATCTGCTGGCAGTAGAGTGATTGATTTTGCAGTATCATAAAAGCGAACAGCATTATAAAGACTGTAATGGTGATATCGGTTTGACAAATAAATTTTTGATGCGTGACCTCTGGAGAATGGACTTATTTTTAGATTTTTTGTTGCCATTTTAAGTACTGCCATTATATTGCACTGTTGCGAGGTAACTTTTATTCGTATTTAGCTCCCATAACCCAACGAGATTTTATTAAAAACGCGCTTGCTCGAATATCAGTTAGACGGGTGTGTACTCTCTCTCTCTACTATATATATATATATATATATATATATATATATATATATATATATATATATATATATATATATATATATATATATATATATATATATATCGATAATGTACTGCTCTTATAAAACTTCACACACGGAGATGACATCCGCAGTTTCTCTCTCTCTCTCTCTCTCTCTCTCTCTCTCTCTCTCTCTCTCTCTCTCTCTCTCTCTCTCATTCTTGCTTTCTTCTTCTTTCTTTCTTTCACCCCACTCTTGCGGTCCAATCAATGGCCCAATCAACCCTAAAGGGAAAAGAAGCGGGTTTTCCTTCGTTATAGCATCGACGAGTGAGTTTCCTCTGCTCTCTCTCTCTCTCTCTCTCTCTCTCTCTCTCTCTCTCTCTCTCTCTCTCTCTCTCTCTCTCTCTCTCTTTCTGCCCTGCGCTTTCCTTCTCAAGAAGCAGCATCTGATTGTGTGATATATTGTTTATTAGATGGTGTTTGTATATTTTAAAGGTTTTTATGGTTATCTCTCTCTCTCTCTCTCTCTCTCTCTCTCTCTCTCTCTCTCTCTCTCTCTCTCTCTCTCTCTCTCTCTCTCTCATTATTAAAGATACTAGTACTAGGAGTAAGGCGGTAGCTACCCTTATGTATACATTTACAGTACTCTTAAAATAGAACTCCCCCATAGTAATAATGATAATAAAAAATATAAAAAAAACTACCACACAGTGTGCATTCAAAATGAATAGCAGTGCTTCTAACATAAAAGTAAAAAACTGCAACCTTTAGCAATCCACGTCACGAATTCTTGACTAACGGGAATGCCAAAAGTAAATTGTCCGTTATTATAGCGTGTCTTCCGCTCAACGAGAATTACTGGGATTTGGGGAGGTTCGTCTCTCTTCTTGGCAGAGCGGCAACTTTTTTTTTTTCCTTAGTAACGTGATGAGAAAAACGGGAGCGAGACGGAGAAAGTGAAGATTTATGCTTTCATTAGGTGGGATTTGTCGTAGATGGTACTTCATATTGTCTTGTTTTGATGATCTCGAACGTAGCGGATAGATCTTGATTGTTTATAGGTCTAAAAGTCAAAATAGTGTAGTACATGACACTGATTTATAATGATAGTATACACAACAGCAGGTTGTACTAGCTAGTAATAGTAGTACAGTATATAAGTCACATTGGCTGGAAATGCAGTCTGTAGTTGGTACTGCCTCGTACTAACTGTATATTGTCTCTTACGTTGGGTAGTAATGACTGCAGACGACACCGTACAGTGACTAGTAATAGCAGTAGGTTACTGACATTCTCGATTGATGTGAGTATATAGGAGCTTTCATTGGAAAGTGATGTCACTAAAGAGAATAGCTTATAATGGCTAATAATTGCAAGCAGATGGTGGATAGCGTTGGTTGTCACGTCAGTAGATAGCAACTTGAAGTGACTTTTAGTGTCAGTAGTTTTTACTTAAAAGAAAAGACACGGAAATGGTGAATTTAAAACTTGAAAAGGTAACAAGCAGATATGAGGTCAGGCCACGAACTTCCTCAGAGCGAGGACACCAATTCAATGAAGTAAATGTATATTGAATGGCTGCTCGAGTCAAACTTCATATTGAAAGTGAAGTTGATCGGTTTTTCTGCATCGCAGGCAAGATGTTTTTTCTTGTCCTAAAGTTTGTTTTTACTTTTTTTTTTGTGACAATGTTTCCACCATTATCGGTGTTCTTTCTCTGGGAGTGATCTTAGCTAGTGTAAGAATTTCCGTCTACTGCGAGCAAAGCAGGATTGAAAGTAGTGTCAATTATAGGTCTATTACAGTGAGAGAAGACCTGTTACTTTAAGATACGAACAGGTGAACAAATGTGTTACATTTTATGTTTTAAATTTGTAAATATCTGTCTTCTACAGTGAACTCTTCTCTCTGATTAGACATCCGATTTCAGCTAGAGAAACGCCGCTCTCTCTCTCTCTCTCTCTCTCTCTCTCTCTCTCTCTCTCTCTCTCTCTGCTCTTCATCCACGCGTATTGTTTTTCCATCCTATCTACACCATATCTGATACAGAAATCTGGGTCTAGCTGTGTTTCTCCATTGTTGCGAAAACATGTGGCAAGAAGAGGTCACCTTGTTGCTTGCTCTGTTATTGCAATTGCATTGTTAGTAGGTTGCATGTTGCTGGTATTCACCCAGTTAAGAGTCTTATAGTGAGGAGACCAAGATGGCACATTTTCCCAACTCAAGCTTCGTCACTGAAAAAAAATTCGATGGCTTAATCGTCGAGTGCCACCAATAGGACTCTGGTTTACACACATCCGAAGTCATATTTATATTTGTTTATCATCGGAGCATTGTTGCCTTATCTTTAGTATCAAAACGAACAGATGAAATGGTAAAACAGTGCTCATAAACACTTCTCCCTGTAGTCTTCATTATCAAAGAATTCCGTAGATAAGCAAGTTGTCAAGTGTCTCAACCCCATTAGCTTCCGCGCAAGCGCAATGCAGTTGGCACGACAGTCATCATGACCGATTCTTATGACGTAAATGAACTTCCGCTATGAAAAGGGCCACTTTGTGTCCACGTGGTCGTGATTTTCAGTTTTATTCTGGGAGCCCTCAAGACAAATAAATCTGGGCCAAGTCACAAAAACACGTCGAATGCGTAGGTCCTCTTTTAACACATTTTTACACCGATATTTCCAAGAGTGAGTACTAATTTTAACGTTTTTTTTTCACTGCTGTTTTGAAGTGAGGTAGCTATATCGAAGTCCCCTAAAACTAGTGTCATTGTGCACTGCTTCTTTGAATAGATTTTTTTATGCATATCAAGTCTCAAGGCTAGTACTATTTTGCTCCCTCGTTTTGAAAATGGGTATTGTAATAGTACTAACTTTACACTGAGGTCTTCAAAGGGACCGATTTTTGTACTTAAACCACAAAAATATAACGATATGCACTTCTGATATGAAAGCTGTTTTCTATTTGTAAAATTTCAGTGTAGTTTTATATACTTAATATTCTTACTCTAGTAACATCGCTTCATCGAATAGACTTGAGCTTTACTACAATAAACCACGCGCACACATCTCTCTCTCTCTCTCTCTCTCTCTCTCTCTCTCTCTCTCTCTCTCTCTCTCTCTCCTTGGTTATTCGATGCTAAATTTGTCGGTAAGATGCTTTTAAAAGACAACGCGCACGTGTGACACGGCCATTACAGGTTGGACAACAACACGGCATTTGCTCATGACAGCTAATGTAGTGCTTGGCAAAGGTTTGGTGACACTGTTCCATTGTTCTTTTTTCCTTGTGTGTCTGCTGGGAAAAGTGATGTTTCAGACTTGAGAGTCTCTCTCTCTCTCTCTCTCTCTCTCTCTCTCTCTCTCTCTCTCTCTCTTTATACCATTGCACGGACTGGTCCCCCGGCACATATATATATACACTTACCAAGTTGAAGGTTTTGCCTTACAAATGTAAAGAGAAAGCAGATTTCTGTAAGAGGGTCATGTTCTAAAATTCTACAGATACTGAGTGGAATTCACAATGGTGAATGTTAAACGATTCGATGTGTTTTTCGTACAGTTCTCTTCCAGAATGTGTGAACATTTAACGTCTTTTCCAGAATGTTTAGGCATTTAACTTCTCTTCCATAATGTGTTGGCAGAATGTATAGGTATTTAACTTCTCTTCCACAATGTGTGGGCATTTAACTTCTCTTCCAGAATTTGTAGGCAGAATGTGTGGGCATTTAACTTCTCTTCCAGAATGTGTAGGCAGAATGTGTGGGCATTTAACTTCTCTTCTAGAATGTGTAGGCAGAATGTGTGGGCATTTAACTTATCTTCCAAATTGTGTAGGCAGAATGTGTGGGCATTCAACTTGTCTTTTTACAAGATCAGTCTGGTTAGCAAAGTCAACACAATTCTTAGCTGGGCCATACTAACTTTTTACATCTAGGTCTTGACACCATGAAAAATAGTACTTCTTGCATACAGAGCATATATGAAGCTCTTGTGAGCTTTCATGTTTGTAAAGGGTGTAATTATGTCGTCTGTGGTCTGTGTGTGAGTCACACCGTAATTGATAGGTACTGTTTGTTATCGTGAGGAAAAGTTTCTTGGATCTTGCAACTTTGTTATTGTGGTAAACCATAATAGTCTCTCTCTCTCTCTCTCTCTCTCTCTCTCTCTCTCTCTCTCTCTCTCTCTCTTCTGTGTAGCTTAATCATTCAATAATTCTCTCCTCTTTCTCAGGCACACAAGAAGAGCCTTTGTAGACCAGCCGCACTGTGCCTAGTAGCATCTGCTGTGTGTGTGTGTGTGTGTGTGTGTGTGTGTGTGACTGTCTTTTGCAGTTTAATCTTTCGGTAATTCTCTCTCTCACTTTCTCACACTAACACACAAGAAATGCCTTGGTAGACCAGCCGTGCTGTGTCTAATAGCATCTGCTCTCTCTCTCTCTCTCTCTCTCTCTCTCTCTCTCTCTCTCTCTCTCTCTCTCTCTCTCTCATATGTTTTAGATATGATTTGGACGTTTATATTTGTATCTATATGAACGCTTACATTGCGAACCAAAATTTTTTAAAAGTCCTCTGAGTCTATTTGCAGTAAATATCTCCTCTGACATTTTGAATTCGAAAACAAATTAAAACCTTCATTGCTCACCCCTTGTCCAAATATTGAAGGCTTTAAGATGGGAATATGATTATGAACATTCACTGACACGATTTATTGATTCCACAAGATTTTCCGATTAAATCAGCGTGGCTGAATAATGGTTGCAATTGTACACTGAAGGTTCCTGTTATTTTACCTTGTTTTATTGGACTCTATATGTGTTTGTATTATATATATATATATATATATATATATATATATATATATATATATATATCGTTCATTAGTAAGTTGTTCAGTTTTAGTGACTTGCTGTTATAATGGCAGTGATGATTTTCCCACCTTATTCGGACCGTGGCTGAACACACACACACACACACTATAGGACCCCGAACATTTGGCTATGTCACCCCCGGACTCGAACCAATCGCCATAACTTTCCGTAACTTCGTTACAGTTCCACTCAATTTTCTCAAAATTCGAAGTTAGTGATGGTTTTCCAGATTCTGCCGCACTCGGCGTTTGATTGCTGGTCTGTTGGGAAACGGAAAATGATTTGTTGTAGGAATAATGGAACATATTTGTTATCTTTGATTATTAGATTTATGCACACTATTGTTGTTTCCGTGGAAAGTGTGACAGCTACGATTCCATTATGTGGTTTGTCACCAGTTTGTATATAGTGCATATATATATATATATATATATATATATATATATATATATATATATATATATATATATATATATATATATAAACTGAATCACGAAAATATGGAACATGATGAATATATAAATAAAGATGAAATCCACGAAGGAAAGGGAAACACTAGAGTGCTAATTCCAGTGTTTCCCTCTCCTTCGTGGATTTTATCTTTAAATATATATATATATATATATATATATATATATATATATATATATATATATATATATATATATATATATATATATATACAATTTATATATATACAGTATATACCATATACAGTATATACATGGGGTGTGTAATTGTAATAACCGCAATGCCCTCTTAACTTCTAGAATTACAATTACACACGTATCTGGTAGAATGTGACCAGTAGATTCTCTCTCTCTCTCTCTCTCTCTCTCTCTCTCTCATATATATATATATATATATATATATATATATATATATATATATATATATATATATATATATATATATATATATATATATACATATTGAGAGAGAGAGAGAGAGAAGACCAAATGTCTTATAGGAAGATTACTATTTCGGTAAAAGATCAATCTCCGCAGCATTCCGGTCTACACGATCGGCTAATAGTAGTACCATTGCTCAATCACTGTCCCTTCCCACCGATCTCCCGGCATTTTCCCGTAATCGATACTCTTTAAATGGCCTCGCTTTCATACGCAACAGGAATTTATGCCCCTCCGATTCGATTGTTTATCGTAAATATTGTCAGTTTTATGCGGGAAAAAACAACTCCCATTGTTGAGCAGGTGTACTGGGGGGCGGGGGGGGGGAGGCAGCGGCGGGCCTAGGAAGAGGGGTGGGGAGATGTGAGTGGTACTAGCAACACCAGGGATGTTGCATTAGTGGTTCTACAGTACAACATTAATGTCGATTACGTGATCGGTTCACCAATGCCGTT
>NC_089760.1:31552500-31562500 GCF_040412425.1 Macrobrachium rosenbergii
TCGTGGGAGGGGGGGGGGGCCGTGGGGAAGAGTTCGAAAGGGAAGTTGAAATGTTTGAAACGGTTAAGTTTGAGGAGGAAGCACGTCGAGTGGCGCCAGTTAAATGCCATTTGGTACTTATGTGCAGCGACTTAGCGGAGGTTAGGGGACGGGGAACAGCTGAAATCTGGGAAGGCGAGAGAGAAAGGAGACGAGAGACGATTTTGAACTAAATTAACATTGTCCTAACACAGGGAAAAGCATTCAGACACACACAAGTTGTAGGAAATGCGAACTGCAACCCGAGAAAGAGAGAGGGAGAGAATTTTAGGTGAAAGTACTCTGCCTGTATTTATTGGACTAAATTAACATTGTTTACATACAAAACAACACTTATTTAAGCACAAACACACGCAAGTTGCAGGAATTTTGAAATGGAATCACGAGAGAGAGAGAGAGAGAGAGAGAGAGAGAGAGAGAGAGAGAGAGAGAGAGGCGTCGGGAAGGGCAGTGAGGTATAGTGGAAGAGGAAGCAGCAAGAATGCGAAGTTTATCAAAAATGCCGAAAATAAACTGTGGCTTCGATTTATGCACAGATTTCTCTCACATTTTTTTTTTCCCAAACATGAAGCCTCAAACTTCGCTCCTTTTATAACTTGAAGCAATGTTGGGAAGTTTTCAGACAGTTTAAGTTGATGCCCTGAGGGTGATAAGTATGTGAAGGCTTTTGCTATGTAAATCGGAATGCTTACGTACAGACACTGATATATATTGCATATATATACATATATACAACATATATATATATATATATATATATATATATACTGTATTACTGTTTATTTATTAGAGTACCTCATCTAAACAGGATGGTATCTAGCGGAGATATTTATTTTAAAAATACAATAATTCAAGAACTGTTCTGTTCTCATCGTCTGGTAGCTGTAAAAAAATATATATATATATATATATATATATATATATATATATATATATATATATATATATATATATATATATATATATATATATATATATATATATATATATATATGTGTGTGTGTGTGTGTGTGTGTGTGTGTGTGTGTGTGTGTGTGCAGTATATCTATACATAATGTGTGATACAGAAAAGAGTAACATCCTAAAATTCCCTCCATCTGCTGTGACAATGTGAAGACGTCATTTGTAGATCGATAGAGCCATATTTAAGGCCAATTGCCCCCTACAGGTCATGTTAGGTCATTTGACCTTCCATGTCATCTTGACTTTAATGGGTTTTAAGTAGTTCCCTCTGGGAGTCTGCAGATGTAACACTTCAACAACCAGTTGGTTCGTGGAAGAATGTTGCATAAAAAAAAGAGAAATGTTAAGTGGAGGTTTTTTGGGCTTCAAAAAGGGAATGTGGGTGTGATGTAGTAGTTTTTTGTGTGCGCAGGCGCGTGGGTCTCTCTCTCTCTCTCTCTCTCTCTCTCTCTCTCTCTCTCTCTCTCTCTCTCTCTCTTAGTGTAGTGTTTTATTTAGTTACTTGAAATATTTTTTCAACTTCACATAAATACATTCTCTCTCTCTCTCTCTCTCTCTCTCTCTCTCTCTCTCTCTCTCTCTCTCTCTCTCTCTCTCTCTCTCTCTCTCTCTCTTAGTGTAGTGTTCTATTTAGTTACTTGAAGTATTTTTTTCAACTTCACATAAATACATTCTCTCTCTCTCTCTCTCTCTCTCTCTTCTCTCTCTCTCTCTCTCTCTCTGTAGTGTCTCTTTAGTTTTCTGTTTAGTTACTTGAATATTTTTTTCAGCTTCACATAAATACATTCTCTCTCTCTCTCTCTCTCTCTCTCTCTCTCTCTCTCTCTCTCTCTCTCTCTCTCTCACTGCGAACAAAGATGTTTCGCAATATTTATTACATGAGCATCAAGAGAAAGTTTACATTTACTGACAAAGGTACAACTTTGCCATAACCTTAAAAAGTACTCTACGAAAAAGTGAATATGGTACAGAATGGAAATTTCTCGAGCAGAATTAGTATATATACATGAAACATTTCGGAATTTTATTTTTGAGTCATAAATCCTCGCAGAATGTGCAAGCCTTGATTTTATATGTAATATAAGTTAGTTGTATTTATTTGTTCATCTTTATTTTTCCATTTGTTTCAGTTCATTGTTTTTTTATTTATTTCCTGTTATTCCTTTTAGTTTGCATTGCTTTCTCCTGTAGGGATGTGAGCGTTTTGATTAATAATAATAATAATAATAATAATAATAATAATAACAACAATAATAATAATAATAATTGTAATTATTTTCTTTTTCATAAAGTTTTCATTTCCATGCGACAAGGAAAAGTGGCCTTAATATTGCTAAGCAAGGTAAAACTAAGACAACAGTTTATAAAGACTATAGAAGCAAATAACTAAAGAGACAAATGGTGAAATTATTACCCAAAGCAGAGAACACACCCGCTCGCTTTAGCTATTTGTATTGCTACGCACAAAAACATTAAGGGTGGGACATTGTATGGGTGGAGGGACCATTTCCAGCTGCGACTTAGCATATGAGAGAGAGAGAGAGAGAGAGAGAGAGAGAGAGAGAGAGAGAGAGAGAGAGAGAGAGAGAGAGAGAGAGGGAAAGGTAATCAATTTGTATACACGCATATATATATATATATATATATATATATATATATATATATATATATATATATATATATATGTATATATATTTTTGTGCATGTTTATTTAAATGAAAGTGTGTATACAAATTGATTTACTATCTCTCTCTCTCTCTCTCTCTCTCTCTCTCTCTCTCTCTCTCTCTCTCTCTCTCTCTCTCTCTCTCATATGGAAAGTCACAGCTGGAAACGGTAGAACTCATTATGAAAAAGGTAATAATTACAACTATTATTATTATTATTATTATTATTATTATTATTATTATTATTATTATTATTATTATTATTATTATTATTCAAAGTGCTCATATCCTAGAGTAGTGTTATGAAAAAGAAAAGGAGATATGGACGGATGTTTGTAGAGATGTTGAATAACAAGAGAGAGAGAGAAAGAGTCTAGGAAGTTATCAACTTCCACATGAAGTTTAGGGCACGATGCTTGCAGAATGAAAATGAGTCAGCCTTGGCAACTTGGAAGTTTGTGTCAGTAATGAGTGAAACTCTCAATATATTGGTGTTGGAGAAAGCAGAAAGCTTGGGAGAGAGAGAGAGAGAGAGAGAGAGGGCTGGTGTGTGTGTTGGTGACATGCATAGAAGAAATTGACTAGTTATCAAGAAGTGAGAGAGATCGATTGTAGGAAAGGCACAAAGTTTTTGTTATTATTATTATTATTATTATTATTATTATTATTATTATTATTATTATTATTATTATTATTATTATTATTTTGGCCAGCCCTATAAGAGCTGATTAGTCAGCTCAGTGGTCTGGTTAAACTATTTTAATAATAATAATATTCAGAAGACGAGTCCTATTCCTGTGGAACAAGCCTACAGTAGCCATTGACTTGAAACTCAGGCATCCGAAGACTATGGCGTTCATTTGAAAGAAGTGACAGAAGATAATACAAAACGCAGAAGGAAGAGATCAGTTATTAGAAAACAAATTTTTAAATAAATAGATCAGAATATAATTGAATTAGTAAGATACAAGGTGAATCGTTGTAGGGTAGTAATGCAATATTGAAAGCAGGAAAGTAGTGGAGAGAGAGAGAGAGAGAGAGAGAGAGAGAGAGAGAGAGAGAGAGAGATAAAAGGAGAGAGAGAGAGAGAATTATCAAGATAAAAGGAGAGAGAGAGAGAATGATCAAGATACAAGGAGAGAGAGAGAATTATTAAGATACAAGGTAAATTGTTATAGGGTAATAATGCACATTGATTGCGAGGAAGTTGTGGAAACAAAGAGAGAGAGAGAGAGAGAATGTCACGTTCTCACATTACGGGACTTAAGAAGCCTTCGTAGGACCTACGACCCTGTGAGAAAAAAAGAAAGAAGAGCGTTGAGCGGCAGTTGCCTCGGATATTGCACATGACCCCTGGGTGCATTGAGTGGGGGAAAAGGAAGTGTTAAAATAACACTGAGTTTTAGTACTAACTTTTGTGTATTTGTTTTTCATGCTAATGTTTTTGTTATTGTTTTTAGTTTTTAGTTGTCTGTAAAAGAAAACTATTGTGACGGCTTTGTCTGTCCGTCCGCACTTTTTTCTGTCCGCCCTCAGATCTTAAAAAACTCTGAGGCTAGAGGGCTGCAAATTGGCATGATGATCGTCCACCCTCCAATCATCAAACATACCAAATTGCAGCCCTCTAGCCTCATTAGCTTTTATTTTATTTAAGGTTAAAGTTAGCCATAATCGTGCTTCTGGCAGCGATATAGGATAGGCCACCACCGGACAAAAGTTAAAGTTTCATGGGCTGCGGCTCATACAGCATTATACCGAGACCACCGAAAGATATATCTATTTTCGGTGGCCTTGATTATACGCTGTAGCTGCTATACAGAAAACTCGTTGCGCCGAAGAAACTTCGGCGCATTTTTTACTTGTTTGTTTTTAGTTTTGTTTATTATGTGTCGTTGTTCATTTATCCATTTGGTGCGAGATTATCCCAAAGAGCTCCGAAGTCTTAGAAGACTCTCCCCAGTCGTATCCTGTTACAAATTGTAACGGGTCTCTCTCATCGATAGTGAGAGACTGAGAGACAGTAGACGTCACGGATCTCTCTCATCGACAGTGAGAGATTGAGAGATGTTATACTGTATATCATCGAGTTTTCTTCATCGACTGTGAGAGACTGAGACAGTAAATAATCCGAGTTTCTCTCATCGACTGTGAGACGATAGACCTCAATGAGTCTCTCTCATCAAGTGCAGTAAGAGAGACCGTGAGACAGTAGACATCACGGATCTCTCTCATCGTTAATGAGAGATTATAGACAGTAGACATCACCGAACCTTTTTCGTCGACAGTGAGAGACTGAGAGACAGTAGAGATCACCGAGTTTCTCTCATCAACAGTCAGAGACTGAGAGACAGTAGATATCACCGAGTTTCTCTCATCAACAGTGAGAAACTGAGAGACACTGAGTCTATCATCGGCAGTGAGAGATTAAGGGACAGTAGACGTCACCGAATCTCTCTCATCGACAGTGAGAGATTGATAGACAGTAGACATCACCGAGTGTCTCTCATCGACTGTGAGAGATTAAGAGGCAGTAGACATTACCCAGTCACTTTCATCGATAGTGAAAGACTGAGAGACAGTAGACATTACCCAGTCTCATCGACAATAAGAGACAGAGTCAGTAGACATCCCTAAGTGTCTCTCATCGACAGTTAGGGGCTGAGAGACAGGAGACACCATCTAGTCTCTCATCGACTGTGAGAGACAGAGACAGAAGACATTACTGAGCCTCTCTCATCGACAGAAAGACTAGTAGTTATTGCATATTCTCTCTCTCTCTCTCTCTCTCTCTCTCTCTCTCTCTCTCTCTCTCTCTATGCTATAAGATATGAAGCTAACTCACTAGTGAGAAAACCCGACACGTTTCGTTGAACTTCAGTTTGATTGTGACGTATCTGGTGGTCAGTCAACTGCAGCGGGTTTGCAGTCGGGAGTGAAGAGAGAGAGATAGATAAGTTACAGTGTGGAAGGGTTACGCTGTAAGAATACCAACCGCCGTGTATTTTAAAGCGGATGGTGTGAAATTCAGATATTTACTCTCTCTCTCTCTCTCTCTCTCTCTCTCTCTCTCTCTCTCTCTCTCTCTCTCTCTCCCTCTCTGCTCTTCCTATTAGGTAAGACAAACTGCCATTACGTTTATCGTTTGATTGTGGTCGGAATCCTTCTCTCTCTCTCTCTCTCTCTCTCTCTCTCTCTCTCTCTCTCTCTCTCTCTCTCTCTCTCTCTCTAATACTGCAATACTGCTATCAGATTTGACAAACACCATACACTTATCATTTGAGTGTGGTCGGAATCCCTCTCTCTCTCTCTCTCTCTCTCTCTCTCTCTCTCTCTCTCTCTCTCTCTCTCTCTCTCTCTCTTATCATTTGGTTGTGGTCGGAACCCTCCTCTCTCTCTCTCTCTCTCTCTCTCTCTCTCTCTCTCTCTCTCTCTCTCTCTCATACTGCTGTCAAGTTTGACACACCACCATACACACATCATTTGATTGTGGTCGGATCCTTCTCTCTCTCTCTCTCTCTTTTACACTTATCATTTGATTGTGGCGGAAATCAGTGAATCCAGTCGGGCCGTGAATGGCCGGTCGTTTAACTCTCGGCAAAGTGGCGATTAGAGAAAGGCGAATAGGTGTCAGCAAATGGGAACCGTGAAAGATAAATGCCACCCTCTGCAGTGTTGGCCCCCCACCCCCTCTCTCTCTCTCTCTCTCTCTCTCTCTCTCTCTCTCTCTCTCTCTCTCTCTCTCTCTCACTGCTATTACTATTGCTAAGGACATACTGTCATACATTTATCATTTGAGTGTGGTCGGAATCTCTCTCTCTCTCTCTCTCTCTCTCTCTCTCTCTCTCTCTCTTTTACTGCTATTGCTATTACCAAGGACATACCTTCATAAACTTACCATTTGAGTGTGATCGGAATCCTCTCTCTCTCTCTCTCTCTCTCTCTCTCTCTCTCTCTCTCTCTCTCTCTCTCTCTCTCTCTCTCTCACTGCTATTACTATTGCTAAGGGCTTACCATCATACACTTATCATTTGAGTGTTGTCGGAATCTCTCTCTCTCTCTCTCTCTCTCTCTCTCTCTCTCTTACTGCTATTGCTATTACTAAGGACATACCTTCATAAACTTACCATTTGAGTGTGGTCGGAATCTCCTCTCTCTCTCTCTCTCTCTCTCTCTCTCTCTCTCTCTCTCTCTCTCTCTCTCTCTCTCTCTCTCTGCTATTACTATTACTAAGGACATACCATCATACACTTATCATTTGAGTATGGTCGGAATCTCTCTCTCTCTCTCTCTCTCTCTCTCTCTCTCTCTCTCTCTCCCCGGCGATTACTGTATTTGGCGCCTGTATTTGCGTGTCAAATTTACTTTCTTGTTGCTGTGGGTAAATTTTTTTTATTCGGTCGGATTTTAATTATTTATTAGGTGTAGGTTATTCAGGAATGTTTATTATTTGTTATCTGTTTATTGTTTCTTGTTATATTTTCATTTGTAGCTTCGTTATGTCACTTCTGGGCACTTTTCTTCAATATCCCGTATCCGTATGTTGACCCAAGCTGATAATGGATCACTTGGTGGTTCAGTAGACTGTGGTGGGCTGCGACGAAAAGGTCATGGGGCTTGCAACCTCTTTCCGAAGGAGACTTTCCTTCTTTGATTTTGGTGAACTGATTATTTAAGATCTTTTATAGTTTATTTTAATTTTCCTTAACTCCTTTCATGTTAATTTAACTGATTTCTTTAAATGAAGCTGGTTCCCTTAAACCCTTACAGAAAGAGCGTTATGTAACTGGTTTACAGCCTTTTTTGACCAGTCTAGAATCTCTCTCTCTCTCTCTCTCTCTCTCTCTCTCTCTCTCTCTCTCTCTCTCTCTCTCTCTCTCTCTCTCATGTGAGGATGCAAATATATTTTCATGGAATGGATTTTTATTCCCCATTCCCGTACTACCCCTACAGACCTCTCTCTCTCTCTCTCTCTCTCTCTCTCTCTCTCTCTCTCTCTCTCTCTCTCTCTCTCTCTCTCTCTCTCTCTCTTATGTGAGGATGCAAATATATTCTCATGGAATGGATTTTCATTCCCCATTCCTCTACTACTACTACAACTCTCTCTCTCTCTCTCTCTCTCTCTCTCTCTCTCTCTCTTTCTTATTAAAACGGGGCGGCAGGGCCAGAAGCCCAATATCCCGACCTCATTACAGTCCTGGTGTTGTCGTTGCAAGACTTTTGTGCCGCGGAAGGAGTTTTTTTCCTCCCCAGAAAAAAAATAAAAAATAAAAAAAATGGAGTTTGGTCTAACTCCACTGATTTTATTTCAGTTTTTTTTATTAAATTTGGCTTTAAGCACGGTGAATTATTTTGATTTTGGATTCCTACATTTATCGACGTAGGAATCTAGGATTGTTTAATTATAAATGCAGGAATTTTTTTTGGTGAAAAAGTCGTTGTGTTCTTAAATTGGTGAGTGTTTTTTTCTTGGTCTTTTTTGGTTTTCCTTTTTTTTTGGTATTTAGGCAATCCATTTTCTTTTTCTTCATTATTTTCGTAAATTGATGAGTGTTTTTTTTCTTATTTTGGTTTTCCATTTCTAGAAAGTATTTAAATTTGTATTTTTCCAGTGTTTAGGAAAGCAATGTTCTTTTTCTTCATTGTTTTCACAATTTTACGAGTGTTTTTTTTTTCTTTTTCTGGTTTTCTATTTCGAGAATATATTTAAGTGGTTTTTTTTAGTATTTAGGCAATCCACTTCTTTCTCATATAGCACCCACTTGTGTCAGTCTCAGTTGCAAAAAAAAAAAAATTTTAATGTGTTGCAAAAAAAAAAAAATTTAATGTTATACAACGAGACTCGAAAGGCACTGAGTAACACGTCAGTTCTGGAGTTATTTTTATAACATTACAGAATTGCGTTTACAATTTTATTGTGCTGCTCAGTATTTTCTAATATTTGGTACTTTCCCTAAGCATCACTTTGTCCTGGATAAAGTTAAACGAAAGTGTTTTCTGAAATTTCATAACTGTCACAACTCACAATCGTCCATCTTTCTCAATCCCCTGTTGGTGACAAGTACCGTCAGTGCATCTCATGCGGTGCACTGTAGGCATTACTTAAGGTTCTTTGCAGCGTTCCTTCGGCCCTCAGCTGCAACCCCTTTCGTTCTTTTACTGTACCTCCTTTTATATTCTCTTTCTTCCATCTGACTTTCCACCCTCCCCTGACAATTGATTCATAGTGCAACTGCGAGGTTTTCCTCCTGTTACATCTGTCAAACTTTTACTGTCAGTTTCCGTTTCAGCGCTGAATAACCTCATTTGTCCCAGTGCTTGACCTTTGGCTTAGATTCTATATTCATTTCAATTCAGTTTTCTCAATCCAGCATCCTTCTATTCTTTCTTCTTTTGTATCTACTCGGCCCGAGCTAGATAAGGGCATCGGGTTGAATTTTCCATTGGCCGCTTTCAAAATAATCTGCTCTCATAGAGGGCAACACTATACACTTCTGAGAAGTTTCCTACATTCAAGTATAATTTTATTTGCTTGTATCGCATGTGAGAATGAGAGTCAAAGTCCATTATTGAAACTAGTTTTTTTTTTATATATATTTTAAAGATTTGGTAATTTTTGAATCCCAGCCTGTGGAATGAAGCTTCAGACACTTAAGATTTCAGATAAAAAAAGTTTCTTAAAAAATGCAAAATCTATGAAGAAATTGTAACCTCTGTAAATACTTCTCTTGAAGCGTTGGTAGCAGGTTATGAATCCATGCTTCGTTTCACTGCAGAGAGAGAGAGAGAGAGAGAGAGAGAGAGAGAGAGAGAGAGAGAGAGAGAGAGAGAAATCGAGTTGCTTAAGTAAAAAATCTAGGAAGAATCGCAACTTCAGAAAATACTTCCCTCGAAACATTGATAGCGGGTTATGCATCTATGTATCCTTTTACTGCAGAGAGAAGAGAGAGAGAGAGAGAGAGAGAGAGAGAGAGAGAGAGAGAGAATTCTCCAAGTTTTAGCAAATAAAAGCATACATGGCATGTATGCGGCGCGCACACTTAGCAATGCAGGCTGCGTTGTGTGGCCTCGCCTTTTTTGGGTACATGACATAACCCACTCAGCGACTGACGGAGGTACGTTTGTGTGCGGGTGTGTGTGTGTGTGTGTGTGTGTGTGTGCGTGTTTCTCACTCTGTTCTGTTTTAGCACCTACTGTTCCACAGTAATATGAGCGTGAATGTGTTCAGATTTATCAGTAATGATTGTCAATAGTAAATTCTAAGTTGTTATGCGTTTGTAAAGGCGTAGAAATATTAATTTTTATATATTTTTTTAAAGAAATGTAAAATACTT
>NC_089760.1:31567500-31572500 GCF_040412425.1 Macrobrachium rosenbergii
AGTTAGATAGGTTGGACAGCTGGAATGAAAGTAAAGTAAAGGGCTGAAATGTAGGTGCAGTTAGGGGCTGGAGAGAAAATGCTTACAGTCCACCACATGAGGTGACTGCCACAGTAACCTCTTACAGGGACATTTGGCAAGTATAATTTTATCAGTCAGAGTATGGAAGAGTGTTTGTAGTTCGTACAGAATATATCGTGTTCATTTTAGGCTTGTATTAGATATACTGTAAGGTCGTACCTTCTAGGTATTTAGTGGATTAAATTGAATTACCACCATTCATTGTGACTGTACATTGTTATTATTATAGTTAATGTTGTTGTTAATGTTATTGTAGTTCAAAATGAGCAAACATTCATGTGGAAGAAGCTTGAAGTTATCACAGAACTGGATGCATGTGCTTCTATGCCACTTCTTCGGTAGGTCATTGTTAGTTGTTGCATTAAATCTTTTATAGGAAAATATCTTGAAATTAACTGCTATTTTAGGAGAGGAAACCCAAACCTATCCCTGTTATTATATTATATTACCAGCAAAACCTTCTTATTGAAGTATGGGCATTATTATATGAAGGAATTACACAAACTTCTTGTCATGCCTGAATGTTTAAATAAAGCTGTAGGCAATTTTATGCTAATGGTATACTGTACATTCTCTCCTCATGTGGTACACTGTAGGCATTACTTAAGGTTCTTTAGAGCGTGCCTTCGGCTCCTAGCTGCAACGCCTCCTTTTGCTGTACCTCCTTTCATATTCGTTTTCCTCCATCTTTCCACCCTATTCCTACAGTTGATTCATATTGCAACTGCAAGGTTTTCCTCCTGTTACACCTTTCAGATCTTTTACTGTCAATTTCTGTTTCAGCTCTGAATGACCTCATTGGTCCCAGTGCTTGACCTTTGGCCTAAATTCTATATTTAATTCAATTTAGTCCCCATGTACACTCTCTCTCTCTCTCTCTCTCTCTCTCTCTCTCTCTCTCTCTCTCTCTCTCATTCAATTTTTCAATTTTCTCATCACTTGCTTTGAAAAATGACGAAAGTGATTATCATTTGCTAGAACGATAATTTTACAATTTTCCGATATAAGCCTTCTGCGCATGCGCGTTCAGTCCCCCGAGAAAATGACGCTTCTCTCTCATCCTCCAAAAGCTTTTAAGTTCGTTTAACGGAAGAGCTCGCTAATGCTTCTGGCAGCATAAACATTGTTTAGCTTGAAAGGAGAGAGAGAGAGAGAGAGAGTCTTGGAACTTGTAAGTGGGTCAAGTGCATTATTTTGCACGTGCCAAGAATGCTTATTCGAGATTGCATTTGGCTATGGGTTGTGATGGCAGTTGTAGGTGCAAGTGAGGTTGTAAAATATCGTATAAGCGCTTTAAAATTCACAATCATTTAACCTGAGTTAGTTGTGCTTTTGCGAGTGTTATAAATGCTGATTTAGAGAGCATTTGGCTTATGGGTTGTGATGGCAGGTGTAGGTGTAAGTGAGGTTGTAAAATATCGTATAAGAGCTTCAAAATTCACAATCATTTAACCTGAGTTAGTTGTGCTTTTGCGAGTGTTATAAATGCTGATTTAGAGAGCATTTGGCTATGGGTTGTGATGGCAGTTGTAGGTGCAAGTGAGGTTGTAAAATATCGTATAAGAGCTTTAAAATTCACAATCATTTAACCTGAGTTAGTTGTGCATTTGCGATTGTTATAAATGCTGATTTAGAGAGCATTTGGCTATGGGTTGTGATTACGGTTGTGGTTGTAACTGAGGGTATAAAATATTGTATAAGTTGTTCACAGTCACCTAACCTAATTTAGTCATGCTATTGCGAGTGTTATAAATGTTGATTTGGCTGTGGGTTATTATGACGGTTGTGATTGTAGGTGATAAAATACTATAGCCTATATCAGTGAGCAAGACGTATTGTAAAAACAGAACAATGAATTTTGGTTTGACAGATTGGACACGTGTTGCCAAATCAGAGAATTTTCGAAACTATGAAAAGCTTCTTTGTGTGTGTGTGTGTGTGTGTGTGTGTGTGTGTGTGTGTGTGTGTGTCTGCGTGCGCGCGCAGACGTGAGTTTGTTTGATTGTAGAAATGCAGTGTAGCGAGGCAGTCGAGGGTAAGTTGGTTCATTCCATTGTTATTACTTTTGATAATGTTCTATCTTTTTTTTTTTACTCTTTAGGCTTTAGAGAACTTGTTCCTTTTCACAAGCGCTCTCTCCTTTTGGATGAGGTAATCCAGCACTCTCTCTCTCTCTCTCTCTCTCTCTCTCTCTCTCTCTCTCTCTCCAGGAATAGGACCATTAGTATCAAATGTCCTTTATAAGTTTCATTGTGGATGTTGAAATCTCTCTCTCTCTCTCTCTCTCTCTCTCTCTCTCTCTCTCTCTCTCTCTCTCTCTCTCTCTCTCGCCGAAATAGTCACCAGTAAAATGTCCTTAAATTTCTATCGTATTTGTTGAAATCTCTCTCTCTCTCTCTCTCTCTCTCTCTCCCAGGAATAGGACCATTAGTGTCAAATGTCCTTTATAAGTTTCATCGTGGATGTTGAAATATCTCTCTCTCTCTCTCTCTCTCTCTCTCTCTCTCTCTCTCTCTCTCTCTCTCTCTCTCTCCAGGAATAGGACCATTAGTGTCAAATGTCCTTTATAAGTTTCATCGTGGATGTTGAAATTCTCTCTCTCTCTCTCTCTCTCTCTCTCTCTCTCTCTCTCTCTCTCTCTCTCTCTCTCTCTCTCTCTCTCTCTCTCTCTCTCTCCAGGAATAGGACCATTAGTGTCAAATGTCCTTTATAAGTTTCATTGTGGATGTTGAAATCTCTCTCTCTCTCTCGCCGAAATAGTCACCAGTAAAATGTCCTTAAATTTCTATCGTATTTGTTGAAATCTCTCTCTCTCTCTCTCTCTCTCTCTCTCTCTCTCTCTCTCTCTCTCTCTCTCTCTCTCTCTCTCTCTCAGGAATAGGACCATTAGTGTCAAATGTCCTTTATAAGTTTCATCGTGGATGTTGAAATGTTGAAATCTCTCTCTCTCTCTCTCTCTCTCTCTCTCTCTCTCTCTCTCTCTCTCTCTCTCTCTCTCTCTCTCTCTCTCTCTCAGTATTCGTTGCTAATTGTGTGCATGTATTCGTTTTCCCCGCACAAGCCATTCCTTTTACACATAGGGAGACATTACTATTACTATTACTGCCATTACTGTTATGACTATTAGTACCATTACTATTCACGTTACGGCCTTTTGGCCTGTTTCTCATAAGAGCGTATGCCTATCACAAATAATCGTAATGATGTTCCAGTAAGCGCTCATTAGCAAGTTTGGTCTTTAATTACTGCAGATTCTAATTACCGAGTGCTTGAACACGCGATCATTAAGAACGATATTATTATAGATGAACGGCCCGAGGAGACCAGATTATATGTATTTACATGTTTATATAAATATATGTCTTATATAAATGTATGTATGTATGTATTTATGTATGAATAATGTATACAGAATTTACTTGAATTATCAGTATTCAGACAAACTATTCAAATAGAAGAATATGATACTCATTCGAAAGAAGTAACATAAAGTAATAGGAAATACAGAAAGAAGGGATCAGTTATTCTAAAAAAATAGAAATTAAGAAATAAATAGATAAGAATGTAAATAAATGATTAAAGTACAAGGTGAATTGTTTTTAGGGTAGTAATGTATTGCGTCTCCGTTCGAACAGAAATTTTTGTCAAGTCATTTAAAGGCGGACTTTGCATGAACAGATTTTATTATCCATTTCTCCAAAGCGTGATTTTGCAAGAGACCAAACGCACAGTGTTCTTTGTCTCAAATGAGTAGATATTTTTTTTTCTTCTCTTCCCACGTAAAACATCAAAATAAAAACCTCAAGACTCACTTTCGTCTTGAGGGAGCAATTATTGCATAATCGTCCGGAGCACTCTCGACATTTTTACTCTTGCATGATGTTCATTACTAAATCATGCTATTCCAGGGGATTAACATTAATATCTTCATCTGGATTCTCCCCGCTCTCTCTCTCTCTCTCTCTCTCTCTCTCTCTCTCTCTCTCTCTCTCTCTCTCTCTCGTGAGAAGAGTGTAAGCGTAAGGCAAGTAAATATTGCAAGATTTCGCGTCGCCACGTACGTACTTCTAGAAGCGGGTTAAAGGCACATTAAATATTTAGTTGACGCAGTGACCAACAGAGGGTCTATAGACTTGGATCATGTTGGGGGAGAGGTCTTGGAGGGGTGGGTTGGGGGAGGAAGGCCTGGGGGGGTGGGGTTGGTAAGGTGGAGATAGGTTGAAGGCTCACTACAGGACAGGGCCAGCAAGGCAGCAGGCAACCTAAAAAGCCTGTCTACTTTTTTCTTTTTTCAAGACCCAGAGCAGGTTGGCGATTGAGATTTGAGTCTGCTGAAAACAGGGTAGACCTGATTAACCGGAAAATTACTGGAAAAATGGGGTTCGGAATGTTTGTATGTAAGTGTAGGGGAACAGATAGATAGAGAGAGACAGAGAATTCTATGGCCTTTCGTTTTAGTTCTGCAACGCAGTCGGTGGAGTCACTGGGCGTAGCTCTCTCTACCTTGTAGCGTTAACTAGATTGAATCGGAAAACGGATTTTACCGACTGTTACCCTCTTGTAAAAAGAAAGTTTTTATTTCCCTCCGCACGTACGATTGCTTTAAACATTTGTCAACTGATACGTTGATCGGAGCCGTAAAAGAAAAGTAAGAAAAAAAGAACTCGTTCGAGTCAAACGAGTTGGAAATCGTTTAACATTTTGCCGTCGATGCGATCGAGTTAAAATCACATTGGAAAGCTGAGTGCGCTACAGAGCTTGCTATAGGTCTAATGAGTGAGTGGGATGCATTGCCTTGTGTAGTCGTGGAAGAAGAAGAAACATTTACAGGAGTTTTATTTGGTTATAATTCTGTGGATGGTTCTCAGACGAAGTCCCAATAAGGAAATTTATAAATTTACGAGGACGCCATATGTTTA
>NC_089760.1:31590000-31592500 GCF_040412425.1 Macrobrachium rosenbergii
GTGTAATATATAATATAATAATAATAATAATTATAATAATAATGATTGTTAGTATTATCACTATTATTTTTATTGTTATAGGCCTAATTATTATAACAAGCACTGGGAAAATTCATCCTTAGACAATTAAATGTTGGTTTCCTGATTTGAACATTACTACCCACGGGAAACTAAGAAAAATAATGATAATTCTATCCGTTGGGGTGGGAATGCTTTCTGAGTTGAGTCAATGTGAGGTAATGAAAATTGAAATAATAATGATAAATGACAACGAATTATTATTATTATTATTATTATTATTATTATTATTATTATTATTATTATTATCTCAGGTCTGGTACCCTATATAGAAAGTAATTCAAGGTTACCATGATAATAATGTTTTGTTTATTTAAGTCTTCTCTCTTACTTTTAAATTCCTTTTTAAGGAACATTGAAATCAATTCTTCAAGATAATTATCTTGAAAGTTTATAAGGAAATTGATGGCCTTTGGTAATAATAATAATAATAATAACAGCAATAGTAACTTCTTAGAGCCGAGATCCGAGTACGCCTACAAATCCCGGCGAAGTTTTTAAGACATTTGTATTGAAGTTTCGAGAACGACCTGAAGTTGCAACTTAAGTCTCTCCATCATAATGGTGTTGGTGGCTGTGTGCCGGCGGCGGAGAAGTTTGCAATGGAGAAGTTTAGGTCCTGAAGTTTCGGTGTTCGAGCCGGAAGTTAATAGAAGTTATTTTTCTCTCTCTCTTTCTCTCTCTGGTTTATTATTGCAGGAGCGTCAAGCTTTAAAAAAATATATTTGCATAATAATGTTTTTGTGATCCTACAAGCTGGTTACTGTATGCAAATATGTATGTATATATATATATATATAATATATATATATATATATATATATATATATATATATATATATATATATATATATATATATATATATATATATATATATATATCTAATATTTATATATATTAATGTATCAATGTATATACATTATATATATATATATATATATATATATATATATATATATATATATATATATATATATATATATATTATATATATATATATATATATATATATGTATATATATATATATATATATATATATATATATATATATATATATATACTGTATATATATATTTGTACTATATTGCATTGATAAGAAATAATATAAATATTTTCCCTCCTGTTTTTAAATGGTTTATGTACGTACAGGTACACGCAACATAGAAACACTTGTTTCCATGCAGCCGACCTAACACTTTCTCTTGCAAGTGCGCTATAGTTAGGTGGAGGTAACTTTTTTTATATGTCTAATTCAAACTTGGAATCCGCATTTATTGCGTAAGTTGCGTAGTGCGTAGCCACCATAGCGTCCTCTAAATGACAGTGCATGAATTGTGCAAATTGCACGTAAGAAAGTTTGGGGAATTCCGGAGAGAGAGAGAGAGAGAATTCAGTTTTTGTTATGTAATGCAAGAGTTTTCCCAGAGTAATTAGAGAGATATTTTTCCTTGGTAAAGAAGTGCTCTCTCTCTCTCTCTCTCTCTCTCTCTCTCTCTCTCTCTCTCTCTCTCTCTCTCTCTCTCTCTCTCTCCTCATAGGGTTGGTATGTGTGCCTTTGTGTTGACAGGGTTTTGGTTTATGCTGTGAATATATAAATTATATACTGTGTGTATACAGTATATATATATATATATATATATATATATATATATATATATATATATATATATATATATATATATATATATATATATGTGTGTGTGTGTGTGTGTGTGTGTGTGTGTGTGTGTGTGTACGGATCACTGAGAGGTCCTATCCCATTTCACTTTATCAGTCAAGTCCGTCACTTCATTATTGCTGTGTATTACAACATGCGAACCCTTTGCAATTATGTTATTTCGAAAAATACCCGGAAATTTCCTGTTGTGATATATATTCTTAGAAAAAGATTTACAATGTCGTACAAATGCCTAGTCACTTTTATTGTTCATTTTTGTCACTTTTTGTTTAGGGGCATGCCTACCCAAATGGTGTTGGTTCTCCGAATTTTCCCCTCTGAAAATCTCAGTATTGCGCAAAGGTAACATTTCAACATTGGGCAAAGGTAAAACCGCAATATTGCGCAAAGGTAAAATCTCAATATTGTGCAAACGGAAATTCGGGCACCTGCATCTTAAAGAGTCATTATTGTCATAATTCACTTTTGATTGGTGTTTCTTGTCCAACCTTGTAAAGCCAACTATTTACTGTGGTCACGAGTTGTCTCTGTAAGAAGAGCATAGAGTTGTGGTATAAGAGAGAGAGAGAGGGAAGAAGGACAGCGAGAGAGAAAGAGGATGGTGAATGAAGTAGGAATTTGTGTTTTTATGAGAGAGAGCGATAGGTAGAGAGACAGAGAGATACGAAGAAGAAGCCTTGAAGCAATTACAAGTCCGGTGCAAGGGGAGGATTGGCACTTAGGCGTGCATTATTTGTTATCA
>NC_089760.1:31597500-31610000 GCF_040412425.1 Macrobrachium rosenbergii
GAATAAAGGACATTTCGTAAGGCCATTCAACAGTTGTTAGGGGTGGGGGGCTTTTTCCATCATTAGTTTTGTTTATTTTCCTACTTAAGGGACTTGACTCATTTTGACTTTTTGGCCTATGTTGATTTTTTTTATTTCCCTCCTAATCTCCTTTTAGGAAATTTGGACGATTTAAGTTTTCTGTAAAAGAAAACTATTGTGCCGGCTTCTCTGTCCGTCCGCACTTAATGCGTCCGCACTTTTTTCTGTCCGCCCTCAGATCTTAAAAACTGCTGAGGCTAGAGGGCTGCAAATTGCCATGTTGATCATTCACCCTACAATCATCAAACATATCAAAGTGCAGCCATCTGGTCTCAGTAGTTTTTATTTTATTTAAGGCTAAAGTTAGCCATAATCGTGCTTCTGGCAACGATGTAGGATAGGCCTCACCCGGCTCATACAGTTTCATTGGCCACTGAGACCACCGAAAGATAGATCTATTTTCGGTGGCCTTGATTAAGGACCCCACTTTATTATACGCTGTACAGAAAACTCGACTGCGCCGAAGAAACTTCGGCTCATTTTTTACTTGTTTGATTTTGTTTGTTTTTCTCTTTAACTCCGTTCAAGATATTTGTACGTTTTCGTTCTTACATGTAATAATGATAATAATAACTTATTCTTTATCATTGCTCTGCTTAGGCCACATTCATACATTTGTCTGCTTAAGGTTCATTTCAGAATGATCTTTTCATAATTGATAACATTTTTCCTCTTTTCCTCGATTTAAAACGAAGTCATTTTCATGCTCAAGTCATGTTCAAGCCAAAACGAAAACAAGTAGTGTGTGCCCTTAAACCAAAGGAGAACTCTATCTTCAATCGAAGGGTTTTCACCTTTAGAGATTCTTTTCAAAATTGATATTTTTTTAGATTACAAACGTGTTATTTTTTTTAATTCAGCTCTTTATTGGTCACATCATTTTCTCATACATCGATTTTTTTTTATTTCTATGGCTCAAAATGTTTGTGAGATTGTATCTGCTTGTTGACCGAATTCACCTTTTCTTTATATGTATGTTAATTTTTGTTAGTTTTTCAAATGAATTATCTTCAAATTTCATTTTTTTAGAGTTTTTCAATTGAATTATCTTCAAATTTTATTTTTTTAGAGTTTTTCTCAAGGTAAAATCATTATTTCAATTATTTTTTACAGCAAAATAACCATAATTCATTTTTCCACCAAGATAAAACCCAATCTCTTTCAAGTACGTTACCCCTTATCATCGACCCACTTCACCCTTTCCTCGCCCCCACCCTCCCCCGTCCCACCCCTAAAGAAAAAAAGGAAAAGAAAATCCTTTTAGGAGCAGGCCAGGCATCGCTCAACGTCAGCTGATTTTCCTTTTAATACCTGCGTTATTAATCTAATTATCCTGTCCTCCGATGTGTCAGTTGAGGAAATACTATACCAGTTTTCCCTTCCCTTCTCCGGGTTTAAGATGGTGACTGATCGGGAAATGAAAATTGAAGCTTTTTCTTGTAAACTATTTTATCTGTCTCATCTCAAGTGGTTCTGCTTTTTCTTTATTTGTGTATTTAATTTATTTATGGGTGTATTTTTTTTATTTGTTTGTTTATTTTAAAACAACCTTTATAGGTGAACTTCATCATGTTGCTTTTTGGTGTTCTGTAAAAGAAAACTATTGTGCCGGTTTTGTCTGCCCGTCCGCACTTTTTCTGTCCGCCCTCAGATCTTGAAAACTACTGAGGCTAGAGGGCTGCAAATTGGTTTGATGATAATCCACCCTCCAATCATCAAACATAACAAATTGCAGCCATCTAGCCTCAGTAGTTTTTATTTTATTTAAGGTTAAAGTTAGCCATAATCGTGCTTCTGGCAACTATATAGGATATGCCACCACCGGACCGTGGTTGAAGTTTCATAGGCCGCAGCTCATACCGAGATCACCGAAAGACATATCTGTTTTCGGTGGCCTTGATTATACGCTGTAGCTGCTGTACAGAAAACTGGATTGCGCAGAAGAAACTCCGGCGCATGATGTACTTGATTTTTTTATAGGAAGCCTTTGTAAACACATTTGTTGACTAATAATTTTTCGTTTTGATTTGCACTTTCCGTAATTTTGTTTACTTTTCCTTCTCTCAGTTATTCCCTTCTTTAGCAAGGCCATGGCATATTTTGGTGGATTGTAACTAGATTTAAATCATATAAGTACCTCGTCGGGGTTAGTACCATCAGTTCGCTTAACGTGGTTCACTGAGAGCATTACTAAAGGGTGTTTGCAGTGTCCCTGTGCCCTCTGTAGAGTTGCTCCCAGTTTCTGGTCTTTCAATTTACCCCAGTTCTTGCTTCCTTTCTTTAATTTGTTGTCCACCCTCTTTTACTATTAATTCTTAGTGCTACCGTGGGGTTTTCTGCCAGTTCCATCTTTAGGCCCTTTTACTTTGTCCCCATTGTATTCTAAATATCTTTTCTTGCTGTCCAACCGCTCCAACTCCTCCTATCTTGAGCACTGAATGGCCGAAAGTACCCCAGTACTTGGCTTGACAGCCTAAATTACGTAAAATCAATGAATTCGTGTAATCATTTGTAACTAAGCCAGAAACCAATTTTAAGTAGAGATTGGGATTTTAGGCCTAAGAAGCTGAAGGACCAAATTCAGTTCCGGAAAACGAAGGACCCACGAAACTCCATTTTTCTTCGTTTTGAAATTAGAAACTTTCGTCTGTTTTGACATTCATGGCGGCACTACTGTTTCCAGAAACTTGTCCAAACTTTTGCACCTTCTATCAAAATTCTCTCTCTCTCTCTCTCTCTCTCTCTCTCTCTCTCTCTCTCTCTCTCTCTCTCTCTCTCTCTCTCTCTCGTGAAGCGAAAAATGTCGTAATTTGATAAACCAACGCTAGACAACATAATGTGCAAAGACGAGTTTATTGTACCTCTGCGTGTCGCTAAGGAGACAGTTCGTGGTCTGCTGACATTTTTGTTAAAATACTGAGACTGATTCTACGCTAGCTCGCTTAGAGAGAGAGAGAGAGAGAGAGAGAGAGAGAGAGAGAGAGAGAGATTAAGCCTCAGAGATATGCATAGACAAACTAACAGACTTGGAGAGATGAGAGACAGACAAACACAGGATAGAGAGAGAGATTCACACACACACACACACACACACACACAGCTGATCTTGATGTGAAAGACGACCTCATTTTAGCATAATTTCCATCACAACAGATTCCCGAATTTTACGTTGGCGGCGTACATCATGCGAAATGAAAACCCTAAAGAAAAATTTTTGTTAAGTTTTCTCAAAAAATTATTGTTTCAACATGCGTTGTTCCCGATAGATGAATTCAGAGTCAGATTTCCAGATTGTTGGTACATTTACTTGGTTTTTGTCTGTGTTCGTGTTTCAGCGATATTATAATTCCTATATTATTGGCGTTTTGACTCGAGTTTTCATCATCAGCTTGGTTCAGTTAGTCGTTTCTTTTTTATTTGGATATTTTTAAAAGTATTTAAGGTGACCACTTATCAAATAGTGCTTTTATGGTAATTTTATGGGAATAATATTTTGTATTTTGTTTTAATATACATTATATTTATTACATAGATGTTATGTATATATAGATACATTATGTATATATAGATAGATAAATAGATTGATTTTCAGACAGATATCTAAATATCCAGGTAAGAGCATAATTAAAAGCCAGCAAATTAAATTGACAGCAGAAGATCTCCCTCGGTGAAGACCACAACAACCCGACCCGTGAAACTCTGCGGTTCTTCCACACCAATTTTCGAGTCAATTGATTCCGTAAATCTCCCTTCTGTTTGGAGAGGTCTAGCACCTCGGCCAGTTGCGTCATCAACGGTTTTATATTTTCAAAAGAGAGAGAGAGAGAGAGAGAGAGAGAGAGAGAGAGAGAGAGGCGCGCGTTTGCGCAGAGGCCGTCCAAGCGCCTAAGCCCTCCTTCAGAGGGGAAGAGAAGTTCTTGCGAAAGCTAGTTTGTGAAATGTGGTTGTGTATGTCTTTGATGCTAATATATCATTCGATGGCGGTCACCAGTCCAAGGCGTGACCTTACACGACGTTGCTTCACTTCACTTGGAGAGAGAGAGAGAGAGAGAGAGAGAGAGAGAGAGAAACGGCATTCCTTCTCCCCTTCCCGTCATGAGTGAGTGTGTGTAATTTCATGCAAGTGTAAATGATCGCTTGGAGTTAATTATACATCCTTTCTTTTTTTTTGGGGGGGGGTTAATGCGCACGCGCGTATAAGTAGTATCCAACTCTCTCTCTCTCTCTCTCTCTCTCTCTCTCTCTCTCTCTCTCTCTCTCTCTCTCTCTCTCTCGACGCATGCAGTGCAACACCCTGTCCATTCATTTACAATAATCACCGTTAATCAAACTTTTTTCTCTCTCTCCATTACAAAGATGAAATTTTCAAAGACGAAGAATTACGAAGGAAAGACGGAACGTTAAAATTATCCCCTATGATTATAAACTCCTCGTAAAAACGAAGCTTTGTGAAAAATAGCGTTTGATAATCTTCCTCACGCATAGAGTTATGAATATCTCAGAGACGAAGCATTATGGAAGACAGACTAAGTATTTCGGGAAAAGAAAAATCCTCTGGGAACGCCCTGATTGATCCTCGACTCCGGAGCTAATGAAGCCGAAGGTCGAGTCAAGGAAGAAATATAATAATAATCGTGGGAGAAGAAGAAGAAGAAGAAGGAGAAGAAGAGGGAAGATGGAAATGTTTTAAGTCGTTTATATAGGAAAAGGATATTTCCACGTGAACGACTTAAAATTTTGCTTTTAGTCTTGGGGATGGTTTATAATTTGAATTTTGAGATTGCAGTAGCTTGGAAGCTTTGTATGTATATATATATATATATATATATATATATATATATATATATATATATATATATATATATATATATATATATATCATAGTACACAAGACTGCCAAACAGAAGCAAATATGTGTGACCCAGTGGTTATCAACCTGTGATCGATCCGAATGAGGAAAAATTAAAACCCCGTTAATTAGTGGATTTAGGTCTTGGTAGATACGGCATGGGCCTAGCAACCGCATCTCTTCATGGAGCCACCATGTATAATTATATATATATATATATATATATATATATATATATATATATATATATATATATATATATATATATATAGTGTACTGTATATATATATATAATTACACCATGTATAATGAGAATCCGCATTGCAAGCCTATGCGACGGTATCTGTTATAATATCCTGCAGTGTTGCATTCCCGGATTAACAAATGATAATTCGCTGTAATAGATGGTCAGCAAATAATTATCCCGGTGGCCAAAAATAGACCCTGCATTAAAAGTTAATGAGCCTCACGTAGCCTTGTCAATTAACGCTTCACTTAACAGCAAATGTTTGGGAGGGTGGTCGGGTGGAATTCGCTTGCAAGCATCGCTCAGAGAGAGAGAGAAAGAGAGAGAGATTGTGGTAGTGCTAGTAGTTCGGGTGCTCTCTGCTGAAGAGAGAACAAGAGAGGAAAATAACTTTCATGTCATCGATCACCTTTATGAAAATATGGAAGATGGTGGTTTGACAGGTGCTACAAGCCACCCGAGAGCAGGATGTGTCACCCGAGCCGGTTTTCTTGCATCTGTAACAACCCGCCACCAGTGGTTATACAATTGTATATTATGTTGGTGGCATGAGTGAAGGAGCGTATTTTCTTTAAAAAATGGTGTCGCAGGTGCAATGACATATGCACATTTTCTTTTGCGCAGTGTCCTTAGAGCAAGTATATATTTATACCTTTCTATTTAGGTGGTGTTATATAAGATCAAGTACATTTTCAATTTAGGAGATGTTATAAGAACAAGGACGTTTTCGTTTAGGCGGTGCCACAAGAAGAACATTTGCACATTTTCGTTTAAGGTGTACTATTACATTTCCACATTTCCGTTTAAACTGTGACATGAGAGCAAAATCATTTGCACATTTTAGTTTAGGCTGTCTCAAAGACAATACCTTGCACCTCAGTCGATTTTCCCATTAATTTTTTATTACTGGTATGTAAGACTATCCTCGAAAACCGGACACAGTTTAAAAGGTTCACATTTGTAGTAGGCGGTTAGACCTATCTTTCTTTTTCCAAGTCGTTGCAAGGGCGCTACGTTTTCTCCATTTCTCCTTCAGGCAATAAACAAAATGATAAGCAAGTGCCCTTGAGTGAAAGTCACCCAACCGCATAATGAAGTATTTATCCTACACTTATTTGCCGAGTCACTGAAACTATCTGGTTTACCTCAGAAAAAGTTGTTCTTTTTTATGTGCGCGCGCTTGCGCTTTTTAAACACACGTGTGAAGAGATTTCACGTTAATGCATATTCAGAAATGAATGCAAGCAAGATCATCACGAACTGACGGATGTGGTCAGCGGTGATTTCCTCTGCCGAAATTAGCTTTCAAACAAAATCCTGCAACTGTCAACAGATTGCGGAGTTCCTGTCATTTGTAAACCTAGGCTTACATTGTTGCGTTCATTAAGTAATTTTATGATAATTATGGGATAATTTTTGAGTGAACATGCACTGTCATTTAGTAAAGCAGCAGTATAACTTAGAATAGAGGATTATTATCATTCGAGCGTCCAGTAATGCAGATAATTAATTAGTTCGGTCTACATCACCAGAATCACATGAAAGTTTAGTCTAAAAGTTTTATTAGTATCATTTTAGATATCGTTACGTAAATGTATTCATATACATGTTTATAATTACGTATATGCGTATGAAGTTAGCGATTACTGGTTCATGTGATAGACGATCGAACGCCATCAAGGCTTAATGCCGGATAATTTGGCTTAATTCGTGAGCAAATTACGTTGCACCAACATCTGGCTCGGTAGTATGAAGTTATGGCTACCTCTGTCACTCGTGGCAATATATATTTTCATTAAAATTTACGTCTTTTCTCACGGTCTCATCTGTGTTGTCTTTTCCTCTGCTTCTATCACTGTATTTTTTTTATTTTGTTATTTTGTTAGAAACCGATTTTTACGCTATGACAGCAGTGATGTCTCTTGGTTCGTTTGTGTTATGGCGAAGCTGTTGATTATATTATTCTTCAAAATCAATAAGTATTATTATAATTTTCCCCTCGTAGTTAGTAGTATAACATTCAAGTCGGGATGGAAAGCTGAGGGAATTGCGATGAAACCCGAATATCCTTTGAGACTTTAAACTTCGGAACTAAAAGACAAAAAAGTATCAACCCATCGCATGGCAACAGCGCTGCCATCCAATCCACACTTGAAACCTCTCCGGTACCTGGGGTTCGTTCACTTCACGATATTTGCGAACGTGAAACCACATTTTGGGAACATAACCGTTATTGTAGCGTTTTGTAACCAAATGTGGTGATTCTGAATTTCATAAATCTGTGTATAGAAGAATTGCGTTTTATACAGTCATATGGTTGTGACTCATTTTATACCGTGTGGCCGTGTGTTATATTTTATGAATCGTGGAGTCAGTGAACGAAACTACTGGCTTCGCGCTATTTTTTTTTCTCTTTTTAAGAGACGAGAGATTCTTTGTGTGAGTACGAAGCCGTTTCTCAGAGAAGATTTCCGCCCGATGGGATCTTCATTTTCGTAATTTATTGTATAGACAGGTCCAAAATCTTTTATTCTGGTGTGTGAATATGATTTCCCCACTTGATAGTTCAAGGTGAAGGAGAGATTGTGATATATAAAATGGACTTTCACAAATTTTATTTCTGATTTACTAATAAAGACCAGTAACTCTCATACACACGCACATTATATATGTATATATATGTATGTATATATGTATATGTATGTATGTATATATATATATATATTCACAGTACACAATAAAGACCAGCAACTATTACACACGCACATTATGTATACACTAAAGTCACGTGCATCTACTGTGATTTTTAAGTATATATGTGTGTGTATGTATGTATATGGTGTGTGAGAGAGAGAGAGAGAGAGAGAGAGAGAGAGATTGAATTTATTTTACCTTGGAAGTAACTGCCATCCAAGGGGAATTATAATTGATAAGTGCATTTGCCCGACCAAATAGCCGCAGGGTGCATTGATAGTGTCCACTTGGACTATCTATTGTATATAAACCGAAGGGCCGAGTTCGTATCCCGGCTGGGCCAGATGCACTTATCAGATGTTATTTCCCTGGGTGTAAGTTATTCTCAGGGTGTATTGGATTCGAAATTAAATGGGTTTTCGTGGTTTGATTTTTACTGAATATAAAGTAAAATACACCCATGGATGTGACAAATTTCAATGTATATACTGTATATATATTACATGTATGTATGTAAAATATGTTATGTAAAATTGAAATTTTTGTGTGTGTCCATCTCCCAAACTTCTACACCTACCCAAGTGTCAATTGGTACATACATGCAACATTTAACAAGAAATTTGGTGCTGTGATTACAAGATTGTCTACTTTTGAGTCCAGAATTCCAGTCCTGATTTCTCTAATTTGGAACAGCTGGACAGTATATTCTTGAAATGTGGAGGACATTATCCTTAGACTTTGTGAATTTGCATCCAAATATAGTCGTATGTTGATGGAGACAGACGCCACATACAATAGGTTTTGTGTCTGCATTTGCTGCCGTTTCAAAGCCTTTTCTTTTTTCTTTTTAGAATTTGGAACGGTGCCAGAAACTTTTTATATATATATAGAAACACTTGAAGCTGATGAGGCATTTGGAATGGAACTTGGGCTGAAAGAAACCAACGTGAGCAGTGAATTTTGAAATGGATGATGAGAGACGGTTCATATAACCAGATGGGAGTTAATGCGACGGGTAATTGTAGAATATTAGAACAGGTATCACAGAAGAGGAAGGAAGCTGGGTGTACACAAAAGATTTGTTAAGGAAGAGTGTCTCTAAGTGAGGACTGTTAGGTCTACTCTCTCAGTGGAAGTAGTAGAAGGTATTAACCCGGTATGTATCTACCTTTGTCAAAATCCAGGGTAAACTCATGCAAAGTAAAGTAGACGGCCGCACGAAGATATCGTTTATTGATGTAATTTGTCGACCACACAATATAGAAATGGGTAGTATATAATACTTTGATCATCGAGGTGCTAGTAAAAAACACGGCGTCCCAAGGAGCTTCTGCCATGTTTAGTACTAGCACCTCGGAGTAGGCACATACCGGGTTAATACCGTAGTATGAAACACGAATGGTAAAAGAAAAAAAAGTTGAAGAGTTAACGTATTTGTGTTTTATTTGTGACGTTAGAAAGATGAGAAATGTTGTGATAAAGAGATATGGTAAAGAGAAGAGGTTAGGATGTAAATGTGTGTTATTAGGTGGTGTGGGCAAATGGAGAGAATAGATGGAAAGGAAAACTCACAAAGTGCAGTTTATTGGCATGGTAGAGATTAGAGAGCAGAGTGGAGGGGCCTGAATATCCAGAATGCTAGAGAATGCAGTTGGTTCAGTATATGAAATTACTAATTATGTGGAAGTCATTATTTATTCAGCCGTATGTGGATGAGTTCTGTATATATATATATATATATATATATATATATATATATATATATATATATATATATATATATATATGTGTGTGTGTGTGTGTGTGTGTATATATTGTAAATAGATAAATATAAGTAATGAACGAACACACGTTATATATATATATGTGTGTGTGTGTGTGTGGTATGTACAGATCTCTCTCTGTCTCTCTCTCTCTCTCTCTCTCTCTCTCTCTCTCTCTCTTTCAAGACTTCCCACGATTATTCTCTCGCCTCCCACATCTCAGTGGATCCCCTCTCCACCCTATCCTTACCCCTACCCCCCCCCCCATCCAACCTCCTGCTAATAATCATCCCCTCCTCTCATCTTGTGGACGGCTTCTCTCGATAGGAGTTTTTCTCTCCACTTTCGTTTCTCGTTTTTTGGTCGCGTTTCTTCTTCTTCTTCTTCTTCTTCTTCTTCTTCTTCTTCTTCTTCTTCTTCTTCTTCGTCCCTGGAAATGGATGTGAGTTTGACGTTCTTGTTAAGCGTTTTTGTTCGGAAACCTAATTTGTTTCCATTCTCTGTTCCAGAGTAAGATACCAGGTAGCCTGTTTCTCTTTATGCACCTGCCAATCTCTCTCTTATATACACCAACGCAAATTTTGCAAATTCTCTCTCTACCTCCCTCTCTTATACTACATACATATATATATATATATATATATATATATATATATATATATATATATATATATATATATATATATATATATATATATGTGTGTGTATATGTGTGTTTGTGTATTTTTTATATATATAATATATATATATGTGTGTATGAATATATATATATATATATATATATATATATATATATACATACATACTGTATATACAATAACGGGACCTAATTTAAACAGGATGGTGTATAACCGAGATTTTAGTGAAGAAAAATAGCAACATTTTTAAGATTAAATCTCTTATATACCATCTTGTATATATAAAATTATATATGTATGTATGTATACATATATATATACACATATATATGTATATATACATATATGTACATATATATACCGATTATATTGCATACACGCAATAACTGGACCTCATTTAAAGAGGATGGCATCTAACGGAGATTTTATGTAAAAAGTTACATTTTTGTAATAAAATCTCGTTTAGATACCATCGTATTCAAATGAGGCCTTGTTATTCTTTGTATGAAAGCACAGTGCAATTGTGCAAGTGATATACGTACATACATAAATACATAAATTATGTTGTGGCAGAAAGCCAGACATTACGGAAGACTCATAGCCCTTACATAATAATTCAGCAAAGGTCGGAATTTCATAATCGGCTTTAGAAAAGTGTCCTTCCTTCCTGCGTGCGCAAGCACGCGCGCGCTGGCACACGCATCGGGCCCTCCCGGGTCGAAACGTGCGTGCTCACGTGTGCATGTGTAAAGTGGCAATTAGAAGCCTGCGTTCGTCTTTCCCCTTTACTTCTCTACATTTTGGCGGCGTGCCTGACCGACTACGTACCTCTCTCTCTCTCTCTCTCTCTCTCTCTCTCTCTCTCTCTCTCTCTCTCTCACTGCTCTTACTCCCCTGATAGGTTATCCACTTGTGCTCCTCCAACTCCTTTTGTCTTTCTCCCTTTCCTGATATCTTTTTGTTTCTCTTTTTATCCATTCTTTCTCCTCCATGTTCTCTCTCCATCGCTTCCTCCGTTATCCATTCTTTTTCCTTCATGTTCCTCGTCTATGTTTTCCTACGCTGTCATATTTCTCGCTCTCATCCTCCCCTCCCCCACCAACAAACATCCCACTCTCATGTTATTCTTTTTCGTTTTCTTCTTCATTTTCTATCTCCGTTTTCTTTCACTGACGTCGAATCACTCACTTGGCTCTGTTTACGTTTAAAAGTGGTTGTTCTGCCTTCAGTTTCACTCAGTGTCATCTTCCTTTTAAACGAAAAACATCGTGATCGATTTTTTGTTTGCACACTCATTATGCCATGATAATGATTTTGATGATGATGGTGGCACCAAAATGACCACTTACTTGTAGTTTTGGTGATAGGACTATGATGCGGAGGTGAACAATGTTACTCAAAGTACAGTACAAAATATACTCGTGTATATATATATATATATATATATATATATATATATATATATATATATATATATATATATAAAACCCTTGAAAACATGTAGCCTATCTCTAATAAAAATCTCCGCTAGATACCTTCCTGTTTAAATGAGATCCTTTATATATATATATATATATATATATATATATATATATATATATATATATATATATATATATATATAAAACTTGTAATTTCAAGTCCTCATCTCGCAGCCTTGCTCTTCATAATACATATATGCACTACACAATATACATGTAAACCACGTATTCCCAACCACCTATACCTCCCATATCCCAGACACACTAAAGTTACGAACGCCCCATAAATCCACATAAGCTCCATTGTCTTGAAATTCCCTTTCCGCTTAAATATTAAGCCTTCGGTCCCTCCTTTGGCAGCAGCAGCAGCAAGCACCGTCTCGGAAGCATAGCATAGCGTGGAAGCGCTCGCTAAGAAAATTATATACACTGCTTTGGCTAATGTATTCGTAGGGGGAGGTTGGTTGGGGAGGGGTATGGCTGCGGGGAGGGCTGGGGGAGAGGTTGGGGGGGTGATCTTGTTCCCCAGTCACGCTCCCTTGCGCACATTTGCTTTCTCTTTCGATGGATTAAATGGAGATATTTTTTACTCTTTTTTTGCAGTTTTCAATTGTTTTGTTACTGTTTTCTTAGCTGCTTCCTGTTTTTATTTATTTATTAATGTATTTGTCGATGGATCTTCTGATTTGTGGAGCTTTGCATCAAGATCTTTGCACAGCAATAATAATAATAATAATAATAATAATA
>NC_089760.1:31612500-31637500 GCF_040412425.1 Macrobrachium rosenbergii
GCGCCATGAGTCGGGTATAATTGTAGCATCCCGGCTGAATCTCTCTCTCTCTCTCTCTCTCTCTCTCTCTCTCTCTCTCTCTCTCTCCTTTTTGGAGTTCTTTATAGAAAGGCTCTCGGCGGGAGGAGTAAATAGATCGATAGATGGCAAGAATGGAACGATCTGAAGTGATTTGTGAGAGAGTAGATGCCTCCTCCTCCTCCTCCTCCTCCTCCTCCTCCTCCTCCTCCTCCTCCTCCTCTCTCCTCTCTCCTGAAGAACCTTCTGGGTGAGAGATGTTGGGTGGCTTTTAAATTTTATTTTTTGTTTCGTTTATATATATACTGTATGTACATATATATGTATGTACATATACATGTATGTATATATATATATATATATATATATATATATATATATATATATATATAATGTATGTGTGTATATATGTATACATAGAATGTTTGTTTACATTTATATATATATTTATATATACCGATGCTCTCGAAATGAAATAAACAATGCTCTCTATAAATTCTATGAGTCTCTCTCTCTCTCTCTCTCTCTCTCTCTCTCTCTCTCTCTCTCTCTCTCTCTCTCTCTCTCTCTCTCTGGCGATTTGAATTCCGCGTGAAGTCACAGCAACTGTAAACAAAAAAGTTGTTTCTCCGCTTAGGCCAGGAGAAGAGGAGCCCGAGAAAAGGAAAATTGGAGGTTTGGGAGGCCGGGCGATATAACCAGGTCTTGGAGGGCCTCCGAGTTTTATAGCCGTCGGCTATAAAGGGGCGGCAGTCTTGTGCTTCTCGCCCGTGCTAGTGCCACTGCCCAATACCGCAGCCAAGGCGTTGCGCGCACACACGTACACATGTCGTGGCACTCCCATAACAGGCAACACCCCCCTCATGTACACCTACACACAAACACTACCTTTATACTGTGTTGCACCCTCCCTCCCTCCACCCTTATGCCAAGACGTTGTATACACATACATACACATACATGTATACATGTTGTGGCACTCCCAAACCCCCACCTCCCCCTTCCCACGCACACCTACACACACACACATACACACAACCTTTTTACTGTATTAACCCCCCCCCCATTTTATACCAAGGCATTGCAATAACATACATATGTACATGTAGTGGCACTGCCTAACCGCCCCCCCACCCCGGTCACCTACACACACTTACATACTACCTTTATTCTCTGTTGCACCTTCCCCCTCCCCTTCCCTCCCCCCTCCCTTCTCTCCATACCCGCTAACCTGTCCACCACTACAAGAGACTGTACGGGCATCTGCATTATTTTTTTATTATATTATTATTTTGTTACGGCAAGTTGTTTTGAATAGGTGACCCCTTCTTGCAGAACATTGTAAACAGCTGCTGTTGCTGCTGCTGCTGCTGCTGCTGCTGTGCTTTGCTGTCTGCATCATGAAACAGTCGACGGGCATCCACCTCTCTCTCTCTCTCTCTCTCTCTCTCTCTCTCTCTCTCTCTCTCTCTCTCTCTCTCTCTCTCTCAAAACACCGCATTAGCTTTCGCTGACACAATGCAGTCTCTATGCAAAATCCCTGCATTCTCTTTGTTTTGGTTTGCGATAAACAAGACTCTTCTGCCTCACATTTGCTCTTAGCGCATAACTCATTGCCCCATTTCTCTCTCTCTCTCTCTCTCTCTCTCTCTCTCTCTCTCTCTCTCTCTCTCTCTCTCACACACACACACACACACACACACACATAGACACTCATAAAGACCTTGCTTCAGATAAACCTTTCATTCTCTCTTATTTTGATATATACATATAGAGTGTCTCTCTCTCTCTCTCTCTCTCTCTCTCTCTCTCTCTCTCTCTCTCTCTCTCTCTCTCTCTCATCTGGGAACCTTAATTTGATTCTCTCTGATTTGGAAGTATACATATAGAACCCCACCCTCTCTCTCTCTCTCTCTCTCTCTCTCTCTCTCTCTCTCTCTCTCTCTCTCTCTCTCTCTCTCTCTCTCAGTCCTTATTCAGTCCTTATCTTCTTGAGACTTTACGACGTTAGCCTTAAAAAAAGCTCAACAATCCCCCTCTTCACCTACGCTTCAAATGCTTCTTCGTATTTCGTCATCCTGTGCCCGATGCTGACATGCTTCAGTTTTTATTATTATAGCATCCCTCAGTGCGCATGCGCCGCTCTGCTTTTATGGCGAAGACTGTTTACTTAATATGAATTCCAGCTTTTAAAGAGTCTAGTGTGTGTGTGTGTGTGTGTGTGTATCCAGGTCAGCGGCTTCGTTGTCATGAAGGAGGTCTTAAGGTTTTATGGGGTGTTTTGGGGATGATAGCCCCCGGATTAATTCTAGGCTTTTGGAGAGAGAGGGAGAGAGAGAGAGACGTAGACGGAGACAGACAGAGACAGAGAGAGTTTGGGTATGATATATTCAAGTAAGAGAGAATGAAAGTTTTATATAAGAAAATAAGTCAAAAGTCAAAATTATTCCATTGAAAATGGCTGTTACATACATTTCATTAATCATTCTTGGGTAACGTATGTCCACGCATAGTTATATAAAAAAGTTTCTACTTAATAAGCAATATTCATTATCACAGTACTTATATCTAATATACAGGAGGTATATTGCAACACAGTATCTCTAATATCGGTAAAAACAGAAATACAATAAGATTTTCGACTCTGTGCAATAGGAATGTGGTAAAATCAGCAGCGTATAATGATGTAGCCTAAAAGGAATGTGATCCTTAAAAACAATCAAGGATTAAACTTTCAAGTCAATAAAATAATAAATCAGCTAATTCTATTAAAAGAACACGCAAACAGAGTTTACAACCAGAGATAGGTCTCCAGATGAGAGAGAGAGAGAGAGAAAAAAAAAGAGCGAGTAATAATAATAATAATAATTCCTTTATTCCACATTTTAGTTTACAGTGGGTATTAAGTTTCTTACATAAAATACACAGACGAATACCAAACTTCCTCAAATGATACCATAAAAATTAATTTTTTGCATAATAGAGCTTGGGTCTATATGTATAAGATATTCAAGTAAGAGAGAATGAAAGTTTCACATAACAAGTAAGGTATCCCAGATGAGAGAGAGAGAGGGCCACTTGTTTTGAAGACAGCTTCCTTACTTTCTTCGGTCGTTTTAGTCGAGACTTTTCTGCAGTTAACTGCTATTACCCTGTTGCTGACGGAGGAGTGTTGAAAAACGGTAGCTTTAATCAGCAGTATTTTGGGAATATTCTTCTGCTCTCTTAGCTTACGAACGGCTCTTGTTGTAGATGCAGGGCTGATGAATATTAATAGACCCGCCTTTCGAAAGAAGAAGGTTATAAAGAATAAGAAAGAAACAGAAGGAAGTTGGGTGTTCCGAATCTTGGTGCAATCGGTGGATTACTGATCTCATATTGATGTATGCTGTAAAGTAGAAGACTGCAGTATCTGCAAAAATACAAAACTGAGAAAAATGGTAGATACTGGAGTTTTCCCTTGCCTTACTACTGATTTTGCAGATACTTCAAATGGGACCCCCTTCATAAAGCATTGGAGAATCATTCTGAAACTGCAGTAACTTGTGTATTAGAGTTTCACAAGCCCAATAGGTGCATATCATATCTCAATTTCGAAAATTTTGCAGATAATCGTCCTCTTGAACAACAACTGCTGAGCGGGTTTTAACCAAAATTTGACAATCATAATTTTATGAGGGCCAGTGTTCCTATGGATATAAGGTCGTTGTGGTCTGAACTCAACAAAATTAGGCTTGCAGTCTAAAGTAAAAACAAATACCTTGAAAAAATGGTTTTTCAAGTAAATGCCAAGGTCTAACATAAACGAGAGAGAGAGAGAGAGAGAGAGAGAGAGAGAGAGGGTTCATAGAGAGAGAGAATGAACTTTTACCCTTAGAACAAAGTTTTATCATTTGAGAATGAACTTTTACATTAGAACAAAGTTTTACATTCGTGTCTTTTTCGAGGAAAACGGAATTCATGTGACCTCATTTTGAATCAGATGTTAGGTCAGTAAGGCATGGGTTGAAATCATGAGATTAATGGAAGTATGAGAGCCAGAACTCAAGAGGTATAATCTTGAAAGCTGGTGCCGTTTTTCCTTAAAATAACTGAAGATAACAATATGATGTGTTGACGTTTTTAAGCATTGATAACTTGAGAGAATTTTCATTTAGATAATTTATGATAATGCTGTGTCGATTTCATATGGTGGTGGGCGAAATATTGAAATATTAAAACTGATCTTCTCTTTTGCAGGTAAATGTCTTCACAATGGCCACCCATTTGACTTTCGTTTTGGTAGAAGGATAGATAAGTATGACTTTTGAAGTTTGGTAGAAAGTAGGTAAATCATTAGTAATGTAGCGTTTGATTGGAGTACACGTAGAGTAGAAAATTTGTACTGTAGTGCAACATATAAGGTATATATATATACCTGTATATATATATATACACACACACTCATACATACATACATACACATGCATACATACACATATATATGTATGTATATATATACACATACATATATGTACATACATGCATGCATGCATACATACACACATAACTGCAGTAATAGAATAGCGAAGGAATACGGAGCCAAATAGCACCAGTCACTATTAACCATCTGTGAAAGGCTTGGGAGAGGGGAAGGGTGTCACTTGACACCCCTCACTCTGTGTCGCGACGTCTGAGGAGAAAGAAGGAGAAAGAAAAACATTACAACATAAATAGGGCAATGAGAGAGAATAAACATCTGCTTGTGGTACTCTCTTCAGGACCTGAATTTTTCTGTTGAAGAAATCTCTTAAGTGGTTTTGTCGACTTGTGAGAGTAATCTTTAATGTTTTTGCTGTTTCCCCTTGGTTTCTGTCTGCGCTGATGTTCCTCTGCTAATGTGCTGTTGTTTCTTCTGTTCGCGTTTCGTTAATTGTTGTTTCTGTTTTATTCGCTGATGCGTTGCTATCCTTTACAGAGTTGTTTTCTTGTTCCTTCTTGGTTTCTGTCTGTGATGTTGTTTCTGCTGTTCGACTTTTGTTAATTGTTGTTTTTGCTGTTATTTATTGATGCGTTGCTATCTTTTACAGAGTTGTTTTCTTGTTCCCTCTTGGTTTCTGTGTGTGTGCTGTTTCTGTTGTTGACTTTTGTTAATTGGTTTCTTTTATTTATTGTTAACAGAGCTTTTTCTTGTTGTTTCTATGCTGTTGTTTATTTGACTTTTGTTAATTGTTGTTTCTGCTGTTGTTTATTGATGCGTTGCTCCCGTTTCTAGAAGACTGGCCTAAATGCAACATGCATTGGTTCAAAAATTAGTTCTTCGGAGTAACGCTAAAAAATGACTCGCAAATTGATAGTGACAGTCAGCTGTCACGCTGTTGCTGTTTCAGCTTTTTATAATGTTGTTTTGTTTTTGATATAGCGCTGATGTTTTGATGTTTAGCTCCTAATATTTTTCTCTTGTTATTGTTACTTCTGTTAGCCTGGTAATATGATGTTATTGCAGTAGTTGTTGATGGTAATGATGTTTACTAATGATAATGTTGATGTTTTAATGCTGGCAGCGTTCGCATACTTTTTTTATGCTTGGCTGTTCATATGTTGTGTGTTTCTTGGTGTTAGTAATGCTCGGATGTTAGATTTTACTGTTGAAATGTGTCAGAAATTGTTTGGTGTTTGCCGATGTTTTAATGTTAATGTTAGGCTTTTACTGTTCAAAGGTGTCATATATTGTTTGGTGTTTGCTGATACATTAATGTTATGATGTTAGACTTACTGTTGAAAGGTGTCATATATTGTTTGGTGTTTGCTGATGTTAATTTAATATTAGGATGTTAGACTTTTACGGCTGAAAGGTGTCAGAAATTGCTTGGGTGTGTGCTGATAATAATGTTAGAATGTTAGTTTTTTTCTGGCCATGGATAATGTAATTGAAAGATGTCACATATTGTTTGGATTTTATTAATGTTGCTATTCTTTTGGTAGTTAATTTGAAATTGTCCTTGTAGAATTAAGCGTTATTTTTTTTTTTATTTGTTATGATGTTAATCTGCCAAACTGTTATTCTTTGTTTGCTAATATAATATTGCTGATGTTCTATATCAGGGTGGAAGGGTTGCAAGATGTTATGTTACAGGCAAAGAACTGCAATTGTTACCGAATGCACCATAATATTCCTTTCCAGTAATACGCTTTCGGCAAAAACCTTTGGATCACAATTCCATCAACAAAATCGGAAAAATCTCAAATCTGCAATGACTGAAACTGTAATCGGATGCGCCGTATAATAATAACCTTTTCAAATAGTCGCTTCCGGCAGCGACTTTCAGTCGATAGCCGTCGATAACTGTTTCGAGTATTAAGAGAAAATCTCAGTTCTTCTGAATGTCAGACGGCGATGGTACGTACGCACGAGGCTTCCTCTGGCCATTACGAAAAAATGGCGGCATTCCTTGGAAATCGTTTTTGGAAATGGCAGTGGTTCAGTGAGCCCAGGATCCCGTCGGGTAGTCAGGCTGTCGGAATTATAATGTGCGGGGGTTCGAATTCAGCTCGAGTTTCAGGTTCGAATTCTCCACGAGTTCTCTTCGGAACGTTCGTTGCCGCTTCACATTCGAAGGCTGTAATTGTAATTTTTTTTTAGTAGAATGAGTTTTCTTAATGTTGTTATTCATTTTTTGAAACCTTTTTATTTTTTTTTTTTGTAATTCTTGGGTCGTTCACAAAGTTTTCTCCGGGTGGGGGGAGGTGTTAGTGCCACCAGCGCACCAGACACGGTTCATTGTAGGCATTACTTAAGCTTCTTTGCAACGTCCCTTCGGCCCCTAGCTGCAACCTCTTTCATTCCTTTTGCTGTACCTCCTTTCGTATTCTCTTTCTTCCATCTTGCTCTCCACCTTCTCCTAACAATTGTTTCAACATTATTCTCAGTGCGGAATGACCTCATAGGTCCCAGCACTTGGCCTTTGGCCTAAATTTTGAATTCCAGTGTATATTCCAGTTCCAACAAAGTTTTCCTTATGATTCTGTTTTCAAATTCAACGAGCGTTGACGAGTATAATTATTTTCCTTATTCAGACTTACTCTGTCCTCTTGCTAAACTAAATCTTTAGATATACTGAGGTCTTTGAGTCCAGCGTGCATCGGAGTGACAAGTCTTTAGATTTCCGATTTATTTATTCTCCTTTATCTTCTGTGTACCCGGAGGAATGCTACAAGGTGATTGTTTGTCCTCGGAATTTAATTGTTTACTGTCATATAAAATAATAGTATTTATAAATATTGTTTTTATTATTATATTGTTATTCGCATGAAATGTGAAAATAGCAGAAAACTAAGAGAAAACCACTATAGATAAAAGAAATATAAAATGTGTACTGACGCCTACATGAAAATAAACCAAGTTTCATCATTAGCAAAACGCTATTCTAACTGCACAAGTATATCGTCAGCCAAGAAATATAATATTTAAAATGACAAATTATAAGCCATCCATGCTTCAAGCGCCAGGTCCCGTCTTGTCCGCTGACTTTAACGTTACATTAAAAAGAACGAATTTCTTCAGCGTCAAACTAGCAGCGCTTCGCTGCCATTGTCTTATCCCAAGGTTGGCTCTATTTTTACACACCTTTTGTTTAGAAATTCGCCCCAAAATGCAAAGCGAGCTGCATAATTCACGGCACTTCTCGGTTGAGTAAGATTTTCCCATTGAATGTAACATTCGCTCTTGGCCGCGCGATGACGTCATCGCCCGGTGACTTTAGATCATGAGATATCCGTTGACGTCATCAGTGCTTTCGAATCTCGTTGCTGGCTCACAACACACTTCTTGTTTTGAATTGGAAAGATATTTGCTCTGTCGCAGTCACTTATAGCATCTTGCTTCTGAATTGCGCAGAAATTAGCCAGTATTTTTTTATCTCCACATTTGCAAACGGGCCACACATGACCGTTTAAAACATGCGTGATTCAAATCCTCCCGCCAGTTTTGTCGATAAGATGCCGAAAGCTGCCAGCAAGCGTGCGTTCATATGACGCAGACTGAATCCCTTGTAAAAAGAGAAGACATGAAAGAAGCAATCGTTATGTCTGGAGAATTAAATTTATACAAGTTGTGTTGTCTTTAATTTGTGACGTGAAATGGCGTGAGAAGGCAGAGCCATTCCCCAACCGCAATAAAGCTTTTTGGTGGTTTGCATGACTTATGTCGGTCAGCGTCTGATTCTACCATTCACCGTCTGCAAATGTCGTATGTGTTTTTTCCTTCCAGATGTAGAATTTACTATTAAAGTTACTCTTGTGCTTTCTCGGACTACAGAAACACGTATATATGTATGTGATATACAGTATATATATATATATATATATATATATATATATATATATATATGTATGTGTGTGGGGGGGGATTTGCATGTTCTAAATGTAAGCTCGATTTTGTTTTAAGAGGGTTTTGCTTCAGTATGAAAATATAGGCGTAATAAGCCAAAAAAGTTATCAAGTATTTTAACTCAAAGCTTCAGTCGTTTCATCTGTCGATTTCCGAAACCTTTGATAAGTGATTCCCTTGCCCCAGAATTCTGGTTAATTTTCAAGGCATTACTTTTATTGTTATTCGAAATGTAAACGCAGCAATAGTGATATGGTTATTGTTATTGTAAACAGTCACATTCATTCGGGAGAAAGTACAAGAGCGATTAACTGTGGGGCGATCTTCCACAATAGAATACCAGTGAAACAATTGAAGAACAACTGAGAAAGCGATGAGAGAGAGAGAGAGAGAGAGAGAGAGAGAGAGAGAGAGAGAGAAAGTATTAGGCATAGGGATTTTGAAAACCAGGACGGCAGTCACATGTAACCCCACAACTATTCTACAGTCTCGTAAATAAACGTTTGAGGTAGCTCTTCTTAAGAATTCCATGTGGAATTTACAAAGGTACGATGACGCTTCCATCTCTTAGGGATAGGATGAGCTTAGAAAATATATTTGAGGAACACTTTTACCTCGCTTTTTTTTAGCATAGCCCGTGGGGAATGGTATCTCTGTCCATATGAGTATTCTCTTCAGTAAACTCTGATTTCTTGCTTACGAAAATAAGCAAAGTTTGGATAATAATAGTAATTCAGTATTACAATTTAAAAATCCGATTTCTTTTGTAACAAGACATCTTGTCTCGTTGACTTTAAAGCAATGTTGTCCTCGCAGTTTTGGGAGCTTGGTTCTTAATCATGACCCATTGCAGCTTACATCAGACCTCCAAGGTTTGTTGCTAAGTCTTGCAGTATTTGGTATTCTCACTCATGCCTCCTTGCCTCCCGCACTAGGCCACCAAGGTTCGTTGCTATAATCTTTGCAAGACGGGGGAGTTAACCCTACCCGCAACGCTGCTCTCTCATTGGACTTTAGACCGAGGCGAGTTAGAAAGAGATACCAGCGCCTCCTTCAAATGAGGCAATGTACCTCTTTTTAAAAGTCGTAATTTTCAAGGGCTTCTTGCGGTATTTGCGGCCGAGCTTCAAGTAATGATGGGCAATGAGCAGCTACATAGCCCCGAGGCATCTTTGTACAGCAGAAGCCAAGAGTTGTGACCAGAGGTAGAGGGACTAGGGGCGTTTGTGTGAGCGCGCACACGCGACTTGGTAGTTGTCACTGTTGGATTTTGTTCGTATTTGTGTGTATATATTTGGAGGTTGAGATGTTTAGTTATTTTCAATGGCAAGAAATCAGAATGTATAAAAACTTTCTGGCAAAATATATGCGTTAATAAGTAATTCTGAAGAACATGTCTATTTGTCGTCTCAAAATAAGGAATTCGATTTCAAAGCACCACAAAATGTGTTACAAAAGGGCATGTTTAGAAATTATTTGTAGGAGACTAAAAGTATTTTACAATAACTAGACAAAGAAAAATTTATACTTATTATTTTGTTCCTATTTTGATTATTGTTGTTGCTGTTGTTACTACTGCTGCTGTAGCCTTTTCTCAGTCTTTCCTTCTTTTGATTTTTGTTAACGAAATTTAGCCTTGCCGTGAATTGCTCTTTGATAAACTCAATTTCTTGGTTCATGCTATTTTTAAAACGACCTCAGCTTTCATACACTGTAGTCAGTCATCATTTTCTTACTTGCTGATACTTACTATCAAGGCTAAAGATGCATTACTGGACTGCTGGACTGGTCAAGAGAGAGAGAGAGAGAGAGAGAGAGAGAGAGAGAGAGAGAGAGAGAGAGAGAGAGAGAGAGAGAGAGAGAGAGAATGGTCAGTTTCCAATTAAATTCAGATGCCTGTGGATATGGTCAGATGGTGTATCCACAAAACCAATGAAAGTTGGTCAGGGGATATATATGAGAAACTTGATTGATTCACAATGCGCAGCTGACTAATATGCCAAAACTTATGAAGCTGCTCCTTTACAGCGTTGTTTTATATATTTGTAAAATAAAGAAATTACATAGAATAAGAGGCCTGGTATGGACCACTGAACATAACAGCCAACCGAGACGTTCTTCCTCTGAAAAGCAGACGCTGGGCTCACATACCCAAAACTCTCATAGCATCCTATTTCGTCCATTTATAGTCTAAACGAATAAATGTACGGGTTAGGCCTAAGTTCAGACCCCTAGATCTGGTGATTCTGGTCAGCTACACATTGCTGTCGCTTTCGGCCGTAATTGTCACATTAGGTTCTTCTCTCGTTCGTTCTTTTGGACAGTATTTACAATAAAGAAAAGGAAGTTGTATTTGTTATTTACGTATGAGGCCTATATATTTTCAAGTTGTCGTATAGCTCAAAGCGAATTGCCATAACTTTTAGTATGATTTTAGTTTTTTTTTTAATTTAATACCGTTCGATTTCGGTTGATGCACAGGGAAGACTTGGACATATTACGTTGTGGGTGCACGACAGAAAACCTGCTAAACATGAAAGCACACCTAAAAATACATTTCAAAAGATGTTACGCTTCATAGCAAAATATTAGATTTTATAGATCGAACAAAGTAAAACACAGACACTGAAGTAATTTGTAATGAAGTGAAGTTGGTCTTCGTGATGAAACCCAGATTGGAAGGCCGTAGTAACAGTAAGAAGGCTGGAGCTTCCATTCACAAGAACACTGGTTCCCTGATGACCTTCCTGCGTTTTCAGTATGATGGACGAACACGCCCTTTGCCGTTGGTGAATGGTGAATTCCAGTTGACGCCGACTAACGCCTAAAGCAGGTGTCACACAACACGTCCTCTGCAGTCTTGAAGTATTACTTTGGTCTGTTTTTCACCAATAAAGTCGGTTGATGGCAGAACTTTTTAGCGCATGTTATTGCCCTTGTAACACTAATTTGAGTGACAAGTTCAATTATTTTATTTTGCTTTAGGGTGCGCAGCGAAAAACTGAATCGAAAGTGATGAAAGCTTTGAAAATAAAAGAAAAAGCGCGCTCGCGAGCATGTGTGTGTGCATGTATGAGAGAGAGAGAGAGAGAGAGAGAGAGAGAGAGAGAGAGAGAGAGAGAGAGAGAGAGAGTACCAGTGAGTTCTGGAACTTACTGATACTGTTTGGTAGTACTAGTAATAGTCGATCATTTGGTACATTATTACCTTGAATAAAGACCGAATATTTGTCTGTAACATCCACAGATAAACTTAACCCCAGAATTTCACGCATTATTGCCCCTTGGCCAATTATCGGGGTTGACATGAGACTAGCAACCTCATCCCCATAATGAATGTAGAAGGCGTTGGGGTGCTAATGAGGCTTGGGAAGCCAGAAGCTCTCTCTCTCTCTCTCTCTCTTAATTGTGCAACATAGTTTGTTTCTTCCCTGGGAACCTCGAGGAGAACAAATAGGCCAAATTGCCCTACTTAGGACGTGTCGGGTACACTTCGCCGTTTCCCTTCGCATGTTGGAAGTGACAAAACGTTTAAGATCCCCTCAGGGAAATTTGTCGGGGTTTGAGGCCATTCCTCCAGGTGGATATAAAACTTGAAAATTCCCTGCACAAGAATTAAATTTTTGTAACGCCCTCCTGAATAATTTAGCATAGCGTTATGAATACTCTGCATGTGTGTGCGTGGTAGGTTAGATTGCCTCGTGTCTTGTGCTCTTTCTTTGATCTTAAACACCCACACGCTTTGTCCTCCTTCTCTCTCTCTCTCTCTCTCTCTCTCTCTCTCTCTCTCTCTCTCACACACACACACACACACACACACACACACACACACACACACGGGGAACTCATTTAGCATATGAAATAAGAGGAAATGGAATAAACAGAAAAAGACGGGTTGTTTTGTGAGTGTCGGCAAGGCATAGGCCTATTGGGCCACGTACATTAAACCGAAGTTTTCATGAACCTAGAAGATTTTCAGAGTTTACTCTTTTAACTCAGATTTCAAAACATATTTCATAGGATAACGTGTTCGCTAGCAGTAATAAAAGATTCTTTGATGTTACTGTTAACGCATTCTCGCAAATGGAGTGTTTATCCAGTACTTGAATAAGACACAAAAGCGTTGCGGTTAGTATTGGGCATAGCGTAAAAAGGCTCATGTAACATTTGTATAAAACACAAAGCTCCCTATACAGTATTTGTAGTGTAAAAATACGTACTTTATTCAAAGCCATGAGAAGATGCCAGGCTTTTTTACTTTTATCTTTTTGTGAAGTTAGCTCTCACGTTCATTTCCTCTTTGGAAGTATGACTTTGCCCTTCCACAACTTGTTCGTTAGGCCTATAGTTTGTCTTATAACACTGAAGTATATGCCAATACAAAGGCACTTGTTTGTGCAGGCGTGTATATATATGTGTATACATATACTGTACACACACACATAATTATATATATATATATATATATATATATATATATATATATATATATATATATATATATATATATATATATATATATATATTACGCGTGCTCGCTAGTGCTTGCTGGTCCCACATTTGTATGAACAACAAATCCTGCCGTGTAGCAGCAATGTTAACCGGTTAAGCTTATGTTCACTACAATGAGGTATATAATGATTTCATTCAAGTGTTCGCGTGACAGATAATATCCCTAAGTCTTGAGTAGCGCTCTCCTCCTGATGTTGTTGCTTTCGCCAACGATGTTGACATGACTGGATGCAGCAACCGGCGCCTAATTGGCCTATCTCATGAGCTGCGGTTGACGGTTCGTGTTTGCTTTTATCCAGACGAAAAGAGGAATGTTCACATAGCTTACTTTGGGGGAGTGTAAATCTTGTTTATGGAGAGAGAGAGAGAGAGAGAGAGAGTTTTTTACTTTAATGGGAGAATTTCTTACTACGAGACAGAAAGAGAAGTTTACTCTGTCGGATTTAGGGTGTGCTCAAAGGTTAGGACGTTACACTTAAGTGTGTGTGTGTGTGTTTGTGTTTGTGTGTTTGAGAGAGAGAGAGTCAAAAGGAACCTTGACAATTAAACATCAGTAATGTTGCCATTCAAAGCATATCCTTTTAGAAGAAATTAAAACCCAGATAAACTGTACAATTGGTATATATACATATATATTATTTTAAGGCTTCAAAAAGCCTGCCCGCGATGATTTGGATCTCGCGTGTGGCCTTTCACTCTTGCTAGATTTTGCAGGCGAGATTTACACGTCATTGTGATGCTTCTTAAAAGTAAATGTAGATTAAATAAATAAAGACCTGCCTTTTGGCTGCATTTCTTTGAAAACCGTTTGAATGTATTTATAAAGACTGCAGATATTTAAGCTTTCACGGAATTGATGCATGATTGATATATATAAAGAAAAGCGGTATAGAATGTGATGGGGGGAGAGAGAGAGAGAGAGTAAAAGTGGTTTTAGAAGTTTATTTTTAATAAATGAAATCGAGTAGGAATTGGAAATATTTTAAAATATTGTGCCGCATTCATCCCCCAATATTCATCTCAACATTTTTTTTTTTTTCTGGTGTTCGCATCTAATTGGATGGAATCTTTTTGCCTGTACTTTTGGCAACTCATATTGAAATAAAATATTAATAAGGATGCATATTAAGCTGGAAATGTTAACCGCGAGTTACGGTTTAAAGCTGTAATCCATTGCTCTTTTTTTTTTTTAGAGGGGTGAAAACTTGCATATATTGATGAACCATGTTGCTTACATATAGCTGACATGTGTACATGTCGTATACATGTCCCAATGTCATTCCTTCGGTTGGTAACTACACGATCGGAAAGTTGTTTGTTGTCAGTTGTATGTTAATTGATTTGGTTTATATATGACTTGTTAATTCCTTAACTGAAGGCCTTCAGATACTGATTAACCATGGAGAATGCAAAGTTGACTTTAATTATTTGGCAGTGCATTTATCGAGTTTGATTTGAAGGCTCTTTAAGAATTTAAGTAGGAGTAATTATACAAATTGAATTCTTGTTTGTTTGAACCTCAGGTTTTCCAAATATTAATTTATCACTTAAGCATAAATAGCATTGCAATACGGACTTCCATTGCTTTGTAAGATATACGCTCACCCGGATATTTATTAACGAGCAGTGATTAGATGATAAATATTAGATAACTCCAGTATTGAGATTATCTAATAAATATTGAGATTATCTACATTTGGCTCTGAGCGGAAAATTTCAGTAATGCTGATATGTGTAACATAATACAGGTTAGTTAGTTATAAATGATTTGTTTAACCAGGTAATATGTTACTTTGTCTTTAAGCTTTTTAAGTTTAATATATACAATATATTGACCAGTTAGTATTATATGGTAATGCTGAAATGTGTAACACAATACAGGTAATATGTTACCTTATCTTTAAACTTTGTAAGTTTAATATGTAATATTGACCATTTAGTATTATATTTTGGTGCTGAAATGTATAACATAATACAGCTAATATGTTACCTTGTCATTAAGCTTTGGTAAGTTAATATATAATAATATTGAATAGTCAGTATTATATATTAATGCTGATATGTGTAACATATTACAGGTAATATGTTACTTTGTCTTTAAGCTTTAGTAAGTTAATATATATAATATTGACCGGTCAAGTCTACATCACCTGTTTGTAACTGTTAAAACATAACCGAATTTTATATAGACTCAGTTTTATCAAGGGCATTTTTAATGTTACTCAACGCATTGGGATAAACTTAGCATGGGAAAAAAATCCATTACAGGTATTGTTATGATTTCAAGAGAGTAATATCTCTCCTATTCAACACCTTTGGAAGAATTTAGGGCGAATAAAATCCTGAACATATTTCTAAAATAAGGACCACTCAAGGAGCAAGAGCCCGTGCTCGCTCAATGCCAGGTCAATCAGACCGTGATAATGGTTGGGTCTTTTTGAGCAATAAGTGTTTTAACCTTAAAATATTGATTGTTGGAAGATGATGGCGAGATATTGATTTATGCGTCGAGACCAAGGGTTTTTTGGTGGTGTAGGTTACCCTGTAGTAGTTTAAATGAAGTTCAGTTTATATATATATATATATATATATATATATATATATATATATATATATATATATATATATATATATATATATATATATATATATATATACATACAGATTTATATGTAAATATATGTATTATATATATATACAAACATACATGCATATTTAATATATATATATATATATATATATATATATATGTATATATATATAAATATATATACAGTATATATAAATATGTGTATGTATATATACACAATATATGTTTGTATGCATGTACTGTATATGTGTAATACAATATTTAAACATATGTATTTTTGTATATGTAATACATACGCGTATGTTTGTATATGTAATACAAGGGAAGTACACCAGTTTCTTAGCATTTAGCAAAAGTATGCCAAAACGTTATGCCCTAAGACCAGTTTACATTACATTAAGCTTTGAGCATTTATGTTTAAATTTCTTCGATCGTGACGTCAGCCTTTGTGAATTAGCTAAAAAAAAAAAGGAAAAAAAAAAGCAAATTCGTGTAAAATAGCGAAATTGTCATACGGCGTTGCGTGCGTAGCGATGATATTCAACTTTGAAAATGCAAGGCTTTAGACGACGTGACCGCTACTTATTCTATGATAACTCTCCTTCGCCGTATTTATGGTCGTATTTATGGGCCGTATTTTCTCCTTACGTTGCGAGGTAGGGAGTAACAAGCATGCAACGCTGGAGTAGCACGACTTTTGCCTTATGAAGTTACGCGACTTTTTTCTTTATATATTTTTAAAGGGAGACAGTTTCCTTATAAAGTTACGCGACTTTCTCCTATATATTCTTAAAGGGGAAAGTTGATATACGACGGGCAAACGTACGCTTTTCTAACCCAAGATTCATAGTAGAAGATAAAAGGGGTAGAGCTTAATCCCCGAGAATTAGACAAAATTTAGAATTTAGTTTATTTTCCTTTTTTTTTTTACAGGGTTATATATATTCTCATGTTTATTCTTATGAATTAGCAGACAATAGTCTTTTCAGGTAAAATAGCTTTGTCCTTTTTAAATGAAAACATATAACTTCTTAAACAGACCCTTTGGAAGTTCCCATTGTCAAGATAAATTCACGCTACGTTTGACAATTTTTTTTTTTCAAGCATAATGTCTTGTCCGATCGATCGCCTCGTGACTTTGCATAAAAATGATAATTCACACTGGCTCGGAATGTTACTGATCTCAGTCCGTACTTAAAAAAAAAAAAAAATAGAAGGATTCCTAAAGTGTCTTCGGCCTTCAAAAGGATTCCTAAAGTGTCTTCGGCCTTCAAAGGCTCCAACCCATAGGAGGAGCTCGTTGCCGTCACACAAACAGTTCGAGAACACGAAGGAATAGTGAGCGGTATCTGTGGAGTCTTCCTCACGGGAGAGGTGTTTGTGTCATGTCAATCCATCAACCCAACATGCCCTCCTATCAAAGGGAGCACTGTCGTCTCTCATCATTTCCCAGAGAGCTTCCCATTCAGCCGTGTTGTGAGTGTAACTTTGTATGGTCTGCCTTAGCCTCTAAATCCCGTGATATTTTCAGTACCCCTTTCAAAACCAATCTGGCCAACTTTCTCTCTCTCTCTCTCTCTCTCTCTCTCTCTCTCTCTCTTTTGGTGGTGGTGGTTCCATATGCTACGTTAGACTTTGCAGCCCACCCACAGTGATACACAAACGAGGGATTCTGGGTTAATTCTGGATTTATTATGACTTGGTTTTATTTGTTGGATATTTTTGGGGGTGATACTGTATATAGATGGCATCTGTAGATGTTTAGTGTAACAGAATTATCCCCGTTCAGTGGATCTTTTCTATAAGAACTTAAGCATGCTCGAGAAAGCTGTAAGTTCCCATATTTATTTGACAGTTAAAAAAGTATATCTTAATTTAACCAGGCCACTGAGCTGGTTAACAGCTCAGGATTAGATTTATTTTACGTGGCTAACAACCGACTGGTTACCTAGCAACGGGACCTACAGCTTATTGTGGAATCCGAACCACATTATGACGAGAAATGAATTTCTATCACCAGAAATAAATTCCGCTAATTCTTCATTGGCCGCTCGGAGAGTCGAACGCTGGGCCAACAGCGTAACATGAATAAATATAGTAATGATGATACTAACAAGTAGAGGAATTCAGTTCTAAATATCGTGGAATTCTAACAACTAAAAAAAAAAAAAACTTTTATGGATGGGAATAAATGCCATTACGAGCCGCGTACATTATTTGTGATTGAGAGAATTGTAATTATATATGACTGCCCCATTCGTCCTCCCGTTACGACCTGAGGGCATTATTGACCTTACGCATGACCCCTCCGCATGAAAAGGGGCGTTGTCACCCCTCTAATAATATGATGCCCGACGTCAGTTAACGTAGGAGCGTGATTTCAGGTGATATGTTAACCTCGCTGAATGGGTGTCTGAGAGAAATTCATATATTCACAGAGATCATTATTTATGGTTGCAAATCGCTGGTGTCAATTATGTTTATGTATTGTACGACTCACGGAGTGATTGTTTATCGTACTGTACCGTTTCTGTAGCTTTGTCATAATTGTCTCTCATAGCAATTTTTTTTTTGTAATATGTAGTAAATTGAATGTTTGTATGTTTGTGTTTATATATATATATATATATATATATATATATATATATATATATATATATATATATATATATATATATATATATATATATATATATATATATATATATATATATATATATTATATATATATATATATGATTCCATTTATATATATATAGAGAGAAGAGAGAGAGAGAGAGAGAGAGAGAGAGAGAGAGAGAGAGAGAGAGAGAGAAACAAATATTTGAGTTTATAACAAGATACCTGAGACCACTATACATAGAGAGAGAGAGAGAGAGAGAGAGAGAGAGAGAGAGAGAGAGAGAGAGAGAGAGATTTCAGTTTGTAACTAGATGCAGAGACCACCATACATGAGAGAGAGAGAAGCATCCGAGTTCGTAACTAGATACGTCAGGCCACTATACATGAGAGAGAGAGAGAGAGAGAGAGAGAGAGAGAGAGAGAGAAACATGCATACGACCGGCCAGGGCCTGGGTTTAATTGGCAGTAAAATTTCATGTTGATTGGCCCAGAGTTGTAAAAACGGGCAGTGGACGTAACTTAGGCGGTGCTTCTGCAAATTACATTTTCGTTATGTAGAAGCTTTCCCATCGAGAATTCAGTATTGATGTGTGACCTCTCTCTCTCTCTCTCTCTCTCTCTCTCTCTCTCTCTCTCTCTCTCTCTCTAGATAATCGAAATATTTTATTTAAAAATTAAAATATTTTTCCTAAATTATTTCTTTTCGTGTGGTTTATATTTTATGTATATTGCTTTTCTTTTATAGGGCTTAATTAATTCTATTTTTTCTTTTGGGAATTGCGATTTGATGTTCACCGTTAATATTAATGAATTACACTATCATATTTTTTATTCATGGATTGCTGTTAATTTTCGTATAGGGAATCAGTAAATTGCGTACATTATATATCTTATTTATTTCTTTAAAAAAATTTTTTTTAGTTACATTAAGTTCATATCTTTGCATTTTAATTTATAAATTTACTGCCATGTCAATTCCATGAAAATTACGGTAATATAAGAGATAGTCGAAGCCTTCACTTAGGTGAGAGAGGCTAGCCCCGGGCTGGACGAAGGCAAGTCTAGTTAAGCAGTTCGGTACCTGTGGCATATCGTTATTACGCATATTTAAAATAAAATAAATAAATTGGTTCACAGTTGTTTGTAGAAGTTGCGTACAATGCTTAGTAATACCGTTATTTTAATTACATCATAATTACATGATGCTGTGTATTTGTCAAATATTGACCTGAGAGGTAATAATTACCTTTGGTATTTACAGAAGAATTACATTAATGCGTTTGTTTCATGGAGCGAGTGTAGATTTAGCCTTAGAATTACATTGTGATTTTTACTGTGCCCATAGGAAATTACAGTCCTGTATACCCTGCTGAACTAACATCAGTACGTATTATTTCGTGGTGAAGTATAATTAGGACATGAAATTATACCGTAATTTTTTAGATAATTTCCTGTCATTTTTGTACGTAGTTATTCATCGTGCAGACACATCGTGTCGCATACTGAGTAGTTCCTAATCAGTTACATTTTGTGAAATTCATGGTTGCGAATTACTTCCTGTGTATTACATTTTTTTGTTGTTCTGTGATAATTACAATTATTGCAGATAGGGGAATATGCATAACTCCATGAAAAACTAATAGATGCCTTAATTTTCTCCTGGAAATTATTGTATGATGCTTTCTAAGCATTTCCCACTTGTTACCGTGGAAGTCGGACTTCACCATCATACAGATACTCAAAAAAAGCTGTGCTCTCGAGAGTCGACCTGGTTGGTCGGTACTTTATTAGATTTGCTTATAGATTACTGGATTCTCTGCCGTACTCTGTACTCCATGAATCCTTTGATCTGGCTTTTAATGAGATAAGCTTTTTACTTTACTTAAAAAGAGAAATCTATTATTGTTCAACTTAATTCTATAGGTTTGGTATATTTTGGGCTATAGTCTGCCCATTTTGGTGCCAACGCCATTCAAAATAAAATTTAAAAATACACGCATACTTTGATAATTTTTGTTTCATATAGGCCTAGTCTCTAAAAATTTCTTTTACCTGAGACTTTCGTATGAATAATAATAATAATAATAATAATATTATTATTATTATTATAATAATATTATTATTATTATTATTATTATTATTATTATTATTATTATTATTATTATTATTATTGCTGGGCCTTGAACCAGCCTGACTACCTTCACATCTCTTGAAAAAGGGTCACAGTTAGGACCTGAAAGTACTCGAGATTAAAGTAATATGTAAATATTTACAAGCAAACAAGTTATACACACGGAATCTTGTGGGGTTCTCTTTCCAATAATAATAATAATAATAATAATAATAAATAATAATAATAATAATAGTAATAATAATAATAATAATACGTCCTGGTCAACAGGATGGCTGCATCATTCTAGTTAATTTTACTTTGATTCTTCTCAGTTTTCTGTATGAGTCTTTTTTCTTCTACGTTAGCATTGGACAAGAATTTGCCAGTGTTCATACTTGGGTAGAGAGAAATACATGAGCAGTGTGTGTGTGTTTGTTTGTTTGTTTGTGTACACCAGTTTTTATTCTGTAAGCAACAGGAAGGTAGTGAAATACGGAAATGAACCCGGTATTTCACTAATAAATATAATTAATATAATATTTATCATATGAAAACAGAATATGGGATATATTTTCATTTTTTGTACGAGTGAATTTTCATACGCTCCTGTTGTGTCATAACTTTTGACCTATGCGAGTTAGAGATATTTTTATTGCTTTCTTATTCAAGGTCCTCTCACAGCATGCGCTTAGCAGCTTTTGATTTGATCATTTAATTTTAACGATGATTTTTTGTAAGTCGCACTGCAGGTCCTCATTTTTCAAATAGTACTTGGGAAGAGCTAAAGATTTAAAAAGGTACCGGTGAGAAAACCTCATTTGGTGGAACTGATTTAGGCTGTTTCCTAGTATGTATATATATACGAGTATATATATATAAAGAGAGAGACTTTATGTATATATGTATATATATACATATATATGCATGTATGTATGTATATGGTAACTGTCAATCTTAATTATTAGGGAATTATATACCCACCAAGATCGCTTTATGATAAAAGGACGATGCAGTTGCAAAATTGCATAAATTGTTTCTGTAATACTTCTAGTATGTGTACATTATTGCATGTAGAATCTATATATACATACATATATATACTTTTTTTTAGCTTAATCCGTAGCCGGGGTCGCCGTTTTAATGATGTATGTGTGCAATATGAATATTATGTGTATATATATATATGTATATATATAAATATATATATATGTATGTATGCATATGTATACACGGACATATCAACACGTACATGTACGTAACCTTGAAAATGATTGCTTTTTTATGTTGCTTGGGCAAAGCGTTGGAGGGGAGGGGAGGGGGGAAGGCACTCCATACCATCATGGGATTTATCTCGCCCGTATCATTCATCAAGGAAAATTTCCCTCTATCCTCTTTCTAGGTTTTATTTTTCCATTTTTCCCCTTTTCGTTTTTTTTTTTTTTTTATTTTTTTTTTTACTCCTGAAATGTCACGTGTCACACGTGGTCGAAACTAAGGTCACGCCGAAATAAATGTCTCCTTGGAAGCCTGAGCTGACCTTTAAAGGCCAAAGGTCCCAGGGCCGAGTTTTCGACGGGAGAAGAATGTGGTGGGGGTGGGGAGGGGGTTGGTATTATGGAGTGGGAGCGAGACTTTGGAATGGGCGACGGATGGTTGGGATGGGATGCGATTGATTGATTGATTGATTGATTTGGAAAGAATTTTATCGTCGCGGAAGATAGATGTTGCGGCTTGGATATATATTAATCTCTCTCTCTCTCTCTCTCTCTCTCTCTTCTCTCTCTCTCTCTCTCTCTCTCTTTGTAGTATAATGGCTACATATTAATTATTATTATTATTATTATTATTATTATTATTATTATTATTATTATTATTATTATTATTGGAAGGAAATAGACCTTCTCTAAGCATGCAGCCATCCTTTTTTACAGGATATTATTATTATTATTATTATTATTATTATTATTATTATTATTATTATTATTATTATTATTATTATTATTGGAAGGAAGCAGACCCCTTCTTAAGTATGTGGCCATCCTTTTTTTACAGAATATTATTGTTATTTATTATTATTATTATTATTATTATTATTATTATTATTATTATTATTATTATTATTATTATTGTTACATAATCCCTGGAACCCCCAAGGGAAAGTTACAGGGATTTCTCGTAAACGAAGAATGTTTAGACCCAGAGGGAATATCCCTGGTTTGCAGTTTCCGGGTAATAAAGTTTCTTTGCTGCTGAGAATAATTTGGGCTTTCCAGCTAAGTTCGCTGGATCTGGTTCACTGACGAGGAAGAAAAGGAAAAGGTGTAGGGTTGCATTTGCAGGACTAGAAATTTTTGGGTTGTTTACAGAAAGAGAAGTTTTTTCTACTTTAGTGTAGATTTTTTTATATAGTTTGGAATTGGTTTATGATTAGTCGTTGGAAATATAATAATAATAATGATAATAATAATAATAATTAATAATAATAATGATAATAAAATAATTATCTTATTATTATTATTATTATTATTATTATTATTATTATTATTATTATTATTATTATTATTATTATTATTATTATTATTATGGGGTACCTTATGGGGCATAAACTTTATTATTATGGGGGTACCTAATGGGGCATAAACTTGTATTGCTAGGTGTAACATAATTCCCATATCTTTAAGTAGAATCCAGTACAAGAGAGAAAAAGGTTCATTGTAAAACGTAAACATGTAGGTAATTACAAATAACTGTTATAAATAAGCAAGACGAGGCATATGGGTTGGAACATTCTACCCATGAAAATTCATATTTGCCAATTTAGTAACAAGGAGGAATGTATTCATTTGCAAATTTCAAGGGGGAAAGGTATCTGTGGCCTGACGAGATTAAAAGAGGGTAATTTTTGTTTTTCAAGGCTTTGAGGTTAAGAGGCTCCTCCTAGATAACTAGAATAAAGGCAGAAAAAATTCTGTTTGTAATTCTCAAGCCAGGGAGTTTCTCTCTCTCTCTCTCTCTCTCTCTCTCTCTCTCTCTCTCTCTCTCTCTCTCTCTCTCTCTCTCTCTCTCTCTCTCTCTCGAGTATCAAGAGGAAATCCATTTTGGTGTTTCCTGGAAAGGCTCCCAATTCCCCTCCAGTACCGAGAGGAAACTTGGTCAGAAATTTCCAGGCTTTCGGGTTTGTAAATTATCTCCTGGAAACGAGGAGATTACTAGTTTGCAATTTTGAAATACTGAGAGGTCCATTGCTTCAGAAAATTAAGGTAATTCAGCATGTAACTTAAGCCGTAATCCTTGCTTAGTTGCTGGGGACAGGAACTTCAAGAATATCCTCTGTAAAAAAAAGTATATTCAGTTTCTAAGTCGTTTGCTAAGTCATGTTTTATTCAGTTTCAAACCCATTTACTCAGTCATTTTTCATTCAGTTTCCAAGCCATTTACCCACTCATGTTTCATTCAGTTCCTAGCCATTTACTCAGTCACGTTTTATTCAGTTTCTAAGCCATTTACCCAGTCACGTTTCATTCAGTTTCTAAGCCATTTACTCAGTCATGTTTCATTCAGTTTCTGAACCATTTACCTTGTTATGTTTTAATTCAGTTTCTAAGCCATTTGTTCAGTCATCTTTTATTCAGTTTCTAAGCCGTTTGTTCAGTCATCTTTTATTCAGTTTCTAAGCCATTTACCCAGTCATGTTTTATTCATTTCCTAAGCCATTTATCTCGTCATGTTTCAGTTTCTAAGCCATTTACCTATTCATGTTTTATTCAGGTTCTGACCCATTTACAGAGTCATATTTTATTCAGTTTCTGAGCCACTCAACTAGTCATGTTTCATTCAGTTTCTGAGCCATTTAACTAGTCATGTTTCATCAAGTTTCAAATCCGTTTCCCCAGTCATGTTGGGAATTACAATTTCTTGACCGTTTCTTAGGAACAGGGCCTTCTAGCGAATTTACCGTAGACCTTCGAGATGCTAAACCACTTACAGTATTTTGTCTGAGTTCATATTTGATTTCTAAATTTGTTATTCCTTTATATCGTCTAGGTTGCGTGAGTTTTAGAAATTTAATTTATTCTTATATGGACGATTAGATTCTTTATGGAAGGTTGTTTAACAAGTATTGCTCTTTGAGATTGTTCTATGTACACGAGCACAGTAATAAACGCCAATGAACTGGAGATACCCCATTCAGAACTGGTTTCAAGACATGACTGCAAATGGTCTTTGACAGTTTCAGTAATGCTGAGTAGCTTTACAGGAAAGGTATGTTTACCCTACACTCAAAATTCATCTTTTATCCCTGACGTTGAGTGTACAAACTCTCGTAGCAGATTTATTCTTTTGAAATGTGCTTCTTCATACTCCAAGCACTCGAACCGTTGTATTCGTGAGAGAGAAACAAATAATGCAGAACTACGCGAATAGTACAACGTTCTCCTTTCTTCAAGGGGCGAGTCGGTCGTCTCTCCTCTTTCTTGTTTCAGTCTTCGCTGGGTCCGGCAGGAGGATATAGTTTTCCGCATGTTGTTTAATTTCATTGATGTTGTTTAATTTTATTCGTTATCTTTCAGTTTCAAGAGGTTATGGGCGGGAAAATGTCATTCATGCCTCAGTGTATGGATGGGTTACTCTTGTTTGCACCCGTCAGGCCACCTTTGCTCATATTTATATACAGCTCTCGGATTTTAGTGCTTTAGGGCTGTTTCTCCGACTCTCTTGTTTTGTTTTGTTTTTTTTTTTCTTCCAAGCTGTGGATTTTTCATTCCTCTTCTGTGTTC
>NC_089760.1:31650000-31760000 GCF_040412425.1 Macrobrachium rosenbergii
GAGAGAGAGAGAGAGAGAGGCGGAAAAGGAAGCTGAGAATAACGTTATAAAGAAAATGAGGCCAGACTCATTTTCTTATTTTCGCATCTTCCTTTTGTTCATATCATCACTTACTCGAGTAAAGGCAGCGCTTACGGATTGGAAGTAGAATACTATGCGCAGTTGCCACTATGAGTTGGTTGCGTTATGCCTTAACTTAGTGGAAATAAGATACATTGATACAATCAAGTTGTGTTGTGTACTTGCCCCTTTTCTTGTTATCGGAGAATTTCTTAACATCCTTCAAATCGCTGGTAGTCTCTCTCTCTCTCTCTCTCTCTCTCTCTCTCTCTCTCTCTCTCTCTCTCCTTTCTGTTTTGTATTAATTAGTCAAATAGTATGGGAGACTTTATACCTATTATAAATTTATGGGGATTGGATAAATTATTTAGCCCCAACATTTTAATTATATAACAAAATAAAAATTGGCTAAAATTGTTAAGATATGATTTATATATTAATATTTTTTTATGGCATTTACATCGGTGAACATCGTAACTTCATCACTTCAAACGTGGATACACCTCTAGGGTTCATCTTCGGATTTCACAGGTTGATTGTAGTTTATAACTGTTAAAAACGTCCCAAGGCTGGCTTGCTTAAGTATTACTCTGATATTACGGGCTTTTAAAACTGAATAGTATCTATCTCGGCATTTATTTCGACTACGGGATCCGTGGTCCGATTATCGCTGGATTCCATTCATTGGCAGATAGTCTTTCTTCGTTTACGCACTAAGTAACTTGAATTAAATTTCTATCTGATATTCGGTTTCTGTGGTAATGGATTTCCTGAAACATCTTTTGGACAGTTTGTCACGGATTACGCTCATGTATCCGTGCATCCTCAATTTTAGTTTTCTGTAAAAAAAAAAAAACCGTTGTGCCGGCTTTGGATGTCCGTCCGCACTTTTTCTGTCCGCCCTCAGATCTTAAAAACTACCGTGGCTAGAGGGCTGCAAATCGTTATGTTGATCATCCACCCTCAAATCAAACATATCAAATTGCAGCCCACTAGTCTCAGTAGTTTTTATTTTATTTAAGGTTAAAGTTAACTATAACGGTGCGTCTGGCAACGATATAGGACAGGCCTCCACCAGGCCGTGGTTCAAGTTTCATGGGGCGCGGCTCATACAGCATTATATCGAGACCACCGAAAGATAGATCTATTTTCGGTGGCCATGATTATACGCTGTACAGAAAACTAGATTGCGCCGAACAAACTTCGGCGCGTTTTTTACCCGCTTTCTGTATAAATCAAAACGCGTTTAGTAACTCAAGTGCTCACAAGAATTTCGGATGGTGGACTGTCGGTCTATTTTGAGACTTCTAGGTACCGTGGTTAATTTTTATAACATTTTGGTATGCTGAGGTGAAGACCCTTCGAGCCCCAAGGTATTGTAAAAAATGGAGAGACAATCTTTAACGGGGGACCGGTGCGGCTGTCGGTAGGATCAGAGATTTCTGAAATTTCTCTATAAGTCTAGAATTTGCAGTCATGTTTAATTAGCATTGTTAAGCTTTATTCCACTGGTTTTAATTTTATCGTGTTCTAGATGGTAGAGTAAAATATTGGAAGGAAACGTATCTTTCTAGATGGTAGAGTGAAATATTAAAAAGAAATATTTCTTTGAAGATGGCTGAGTAAAATATTAGAAGGAAAATTTTCTGAGTCCACAATCAACAAATTCAGCAAAACAATGAAACAGGAAAAAAAAATGCGCCGAAGTTTCCTCAGCGCAATCGAGTTTTCTGTACAGCCGCTACAGCGTATAAACAAGGCCACCGAAAATAGATCTATCTTTCAGTAGTCTCGGTATAATGCTGTATTAGCCACGGCTCACGAAACTTTAAACTACGGCCTGGAGGTGGCCTGGCCCATATCGTTGCTGCCAGACGCACGATTATGGCTAACTTTAAACTTAAATAAAATCAAAACTACTGAGGCTAGATGGCTGTAATTTGGTATGTTTGATGATTGGAGGGCGGATGATTAACATATCAATTTTCAGCCCTCTAGCCTCAGTAGTTTTTAAGAGCTGAGGGCGGACAGAAAAAGTGCTGACAGAAAAAGTGCGGACAGAATAAAGTGCGGACGGACAAACATGGGCGGTGCAATAGTTTCCTTTTCAGAAAACTAAAATGACGAAACCCCAATTACTTTCCTTTCCATACGAGTACGTAACGGGACTTTAGATTGGCCGTGACGTATCCTGGGTCTTCCAGCAAATTGGTCGGACAGTAACTGTAGGAGGGACCTCTTAGGCCTACCGCTCTTGGCACCATCCCTGGAACTTGGAATAACTCGGTAATAAATTCTGGGTTACCGATCCCTTCTCTGCTGCCATTTCCTCCTGGTACCAACCGGGATTAATACTGGTACCAACAGCTGGAGTCCATGTTCTGCTGAAATGAAGGCTGATTTCCTCTTAATGTAGCCTGTGTGATTTCAAGCCATATATAACTAGAGGGTGTCTTTTTTGGAACAGTCGCTGGAACAGTTTCCATAATTCATTGATGAAAAAACGGAAGCCGATGTATCTTTATGCGCACTTGGTTACGTACGCGCGCCTGCCCACACTGTGAACGGAATCTTTAGAACTCATGTAGCAATGCTTAGCTAATATATTCGACGTAGTCGATTTTCTTACTGTTTGTTGAGAAAGTACGTAATTGGCGTGTTTAGTGTAATATTTCCAGCAGCGTGATATTCTCTCTCTCTCTCTCTCTCTCTCTCTCTCTCTCTCTCTCTCTCCTTTATAACACTGATTTGCAAGAAATCACACTAACAGCCCTACATATTATGGAACCTAAGTTCTGGCGAGATGTCCTCTAAAAATCACTGTGTGTTTATTATGATACACTTTGCAATTCTCTCTTCAAAAATTCTTTAAAGAAAAAAGTAAAGAAATTAATAAGATTCAGCCAGATCGACCAATTCGTCGACCATAAACCAATGGTTAGGTAGATGCATTATTTCTCATCCTTAATATAACCACTGGATATCGACGTTCAAGCCGATATTTATAGTACTACGAAACTCGAAGTTTTCACTCCCTCCAGCTCTCTCTCTCTCTCTCTCTCTCTCTCTCTCTCTCTCTCTCTGCATTTATTATGGGAGCTTCGACTTGTTTATATGTTTGTTTGGGCGTGTTTTCGTGTGTTTGTACGTGCGTTATAAAGCTCACGCTGACACAAGTTATCGCCTGATAGGAAATAACTCTCACCCTATGTGGTTCCCCCGTCCCTCAGCGGGTATTCAAATCCCCACCCTCTCCCCTACCCACGCTTTTATAGCAGGGTAACTTTAGGGAGTTGGGAGCAGACAAACGCCGGTGTTTGTACTAAGTTCCAGTCGAAAAAGAGAAGATTCAAAATTCACAAACAGAAAAGTGCTGTTCGTGAAGACTATTGTCAAGAAAATTAACATTTTCCAGTGCTCCAACGGCAATAGATTATTATTATTATTATTATTATTATTATTATTATTATTATTATTATTCAGAAGATGAAACTTATTCAACTTATTTAAAAGAAGTAACAGAAGGTAATCGGAAATACAGAAAGAAGAGATCAGTAATTAGAAAAGAAAAAAAAAACAAACATATCTACAGTAGATAAATGCTGACTTTTTTTTTCATCACTTAAGCTTATACGTTTTTTTATAAAACTTCTTCAGTGCCATAGCGGTTTGTGAATTGATAAGTCAGTTTATCAAAATTTGATTGGCACATTTGTTTCTTTATCATTTTAACGTCGCTGTTTTTGAAATCTTTATCAGCGTTGATAAGGGTTTATGTGGGCGGGAATGTATAGATTACGCTTGACAATAGTACAGTTGAAACAGGATTATCTTTGTGAATAGGTGAAAGTTTGTAAGATACAAATTCCGCTTGAACGATGGGAGGAGGTGATTCAAGCGATGAATGGCCTTTGTTTCTCAATTTTTGCCGAGATGACAATAATGAGAAACGTCTTGTCGTTAGAGGGACGGTGAGGAAAGTGAATTGGTCTTGCGGGCTCTCGGCCTAGTGGGAAGTTTGGTGGAAATCGGTTAATATTCTCTGTTAGGCCTATAGAGTAGACGGTCTCTCTCTCTCTCTCTCTCTCTCTCTCTCTCTCTCTCTCTCTCTCTCTCTCTCTCTCACACACACACACACACACAGCTGTAAACAAGCCCTTTGCTCTTTCTTAGTCATGGCTGTAAGCAACTTCCTTTTGCCTACCAAAGCGCCTCCTGGTTTGTTAACAACCTGTAAGTTTACCTTGTATTGCCACTGTCAAGTTTGCATCCAGATCCTCCATCAAGTAGCCAAATGTACTGCAGGATTGAAGGATTGCCTGTCGATTAAGGCTGTCATAAGCCTATGAGCAGGACTCATTATCAGCGGCAAAACTTACGTTGGACAAATGCGTAAAGGCAGTGTAACTTGACTACAAGCAGTTCTAACTGCTGTTTTGCTCCAATATGATGGGGAAAAAAGTAATAGCTCTATGGCGCAGAGTTTGGCAGTCTAATGAGAAAGGTTGGTTTGTGGGGGGGGGGGGGGGATGTTGCTCTGTGACACCGGTATGAGACTCGACACCTAATAAGTATTCACCTCGCCAGTCCCTCTCGAAGTGAAGAAGACCCTTTCGAGGGGGAAACTAAACTCCGTTGTCGACTTAAAAATGGAAGTGTGACAGAGCTCGTCTTCATCTTGCAGCAAACGAGAGAGAGAGAGAGAGAGAGAGAGAGAGAGGGAGAGAGAGAGAGAGAGAGGAGTGTAGCATCACAATGTTGCAACTATTGACTGTCTATGAGTTCGAAAAAAAAATTGGTAGGGCGAGAGAGAGAGAGAGATGTTTCTAAGGAGAAACGTGATCCTGGTTTGAATTTCCCTTTGGATAAGGGGGATGATGTTGCGCCGTGGACTTGAGCCCTAAGAATATCACATTTTGATGGTGGTCTTGGTATTCTAGGGAGAGAATGTTTTTCTGACTGGTAATTTTGAAGGAAACTTGTAGAGAGAGCAGGAAGTAGAATATGTTTTTTTTTTTATCTTTAAAGATTTACTTTAATCTGAGTTCCCTGCTAGTTGAAATTTCTTACAGTCGTATTTTGTTTTTACCTATATTTATTTTTAAATTGTAGGGTTTTGATTTGCGCCTTTAAAGTAGCATTGTTGTTTTCAAAAGTAATAATTGATTAGACGCCTTTGTTTCATAGGGTGTTTTCTATTTTTCATAATTTGTATTTCTTTGGTGTTAGACTCGTAATTGTCAACCTACACAAGAGAAGCAGACATTTAAACAAATAGAAAAGAAGTCTGTATAGGCTAATGCAGTCGAAACTGCCATGATACTCAACAACACCTCTACACGATTATTATTATTATTATTATTATTATTATTATTATTATTATTATTATTATGAGTAAGGTTTTCGCTTGATGTAACAAAGCTTGTCGTTGTAGCTCAAGGAACACATCCCGATGGTCTAGAGCGTAGGAAGGAGATCCTACGCTACCTGTGTGCTTGCGAAGGGGACACTTTTAATAAGGATTTCCTCCTCAGGTGGAGACAGCAAAGTTGTCTGTGACGGAATGTCTCGCTTCCGACCTGTCTTGACTGGTGCTTGTTGATAACACCAGTTGATAACATCAGTTATCAAAACTTGATAACATCATTTATTATAATAGGTGCCAATGAAATTTGTCTCGTGTCATCAATTCATATTATTTCTTTGTAAAATGTTTTTAAAAACTCCTGGTTGTTTTTAATATTTGCCAGTCGTCTTCGTTGTATTTGTCAGTCAGTTATCAGTGTTAAATTTGCCTTATTGTTTACAAAGAAAATCTGACTGATTTTCCGTATGGGGCAAGCCAGTATTGTTAACATTGTTCAAGTAATTTCTTGTTATTTATGGAAAATTGAAAGTATAATTTTTTTCCCATCAACGAATAATTAGCTGCATATTAGTTACATAATTTCTGTCATTCTGTAATTTCTGAATAAGGTAAATTGCCCCCTACGCGCGCGCGCACACACACACAAAGTTAGTTGTAAGGAAGGGTTAAAACTGCTCTCTCTCTCTCTCTCTCTCTCTCTCTCTCTCTCTCTCTCTCTCTCTCTCTCTCTCTCTCTCACAGGAAGGGTTAAAACTGCCCTCTCTCTCTCTCTCTCTCTCTCTCTCTCATAAAGTTAGTTGTAAGGAAGGGTTAAAGCTGTTCTCTCTCTCTCTCTCTCTCTCTCTCTCTCTCTCTCTCTCTCTCTCTCTCTCTCTCTCTCAAAAGCCTTCGTTTTAACCTTTGCCTTCTATATCTTTGCAGCATCGGATTCTTATGCAGGAAGGCAGAGATTTCTGTGACATACTTGTGAGTCGCATGATAAGTGTGTGAATAACGTTTGAGAGAATTATTTTGCCTTAACAAACCCTTTATAAAAACTAAGCTTAAGCTACAAATGTCGTTTGATGCCAAATTCACTCAACCCTGGAGTAATACACCGAAGGGGAATTTATAAGTGATAGCCATCCGTAACCAAGTCGCTTATCACTAATATATTCCCCCTTCGGAGTATGTTGTTATTCCGAGGTTGAGTGAATCTCATATTAAACGACGTTTGTGGCTCAAGGTTTGTCTTTATGTAAAAAAAAAGTGTCACGGTGTGTGTGACAAAAAATTCAACCCTTTATAAAGTTTATTGATTTTCTGTTAAGTCGTTTCCAAGTTTTTTTTTTCGTGTGTAAACCACATTTGTGACGTAAGGTTTGGTGAGTATGAAAAATGTGTCAAGTTGTGTAGTGACAAAAATTCTACCCTTTATTGATTTTGTTGATGTCGTTTTCAAGAGTTTTTTCGTGTGAGTAAACGACATTTGTGACCTAAGGTGTGTGAGTATGAAAAATGTCACGGTATACCTTTGTGACAAAAATTCTACTCTTTATAAAAAGTGTATTGATTTTTTCAAAGTCGTTTTCAAGTTTTTATGTGTGTGTGTAAACGAAATTTGTGGCGTAATTAAGGTTTGTTAGTATGAAAAAAGTCACGGTGTATGTGACAAAAATTCTACCCTCTATAAGTCTATTGATTTTTCTAAGTCGTTTTGAAGTTTTTTTTTTATATGTATGGTGTTGTTGACCAACCTTTGTTTATTGCGTTTGCGATTGGTAATCCCAACCGAAAAAAATCTTTGATCCTGTTTTGTTTTGTTAATGATCCCCTTTGATATGACGTTCGATTCCACTGGTTTGTCTTTTTGCGTCTGAATGCGAGTACACACGAGCAGCGATAGTCTCATACGCTCTGCACACGTGCACTGAACACCTGGTTATTGTTTAACGAATAAATATCCCTCTTGCGTTTGTTATTTGTTTGTTTCCCAAAGCGTAAAAGAAACTAAATTTCCAGCCACAATATTTTGTAGAGTAATATGGAAAGTCTTGGCAATTACGTGCTATTTCGTTAAGTTAATGAGTCTGTGATTTCAGAAGCAAGACAAAATGACGAAGAAGAAGGAAAAGACGTTATAGCCCTTTAACCTTTTTTGCATTCCTTTCCATTCCAGAGGTTAATGCGTAGAATGACTCTTAATGGTTTAATTTGAACGTTGTCATTAATTAATGAATTCTCTTGCATCATTTTTTTTTTGTCTTAATTTATCACTACCGCTTTTTGTGATTATCTCATTAGGTGTCATTGATCAATGGATTCAGGTTTGTCTGTTGTAAGACATTTTTTTTATCCAGTTATCAAAGTATTTCTCTCTCAGATGTCAATTGTTTTTTAATGTGTTATTGAATTTATAGTACCTTTAAACTCTTTTTGTATATAATTAACGAACCACGTGACCCTTCAACTTTATACAAAGGTTAATGTCTTGCCCGTTTCCTCTGTAAACAGGGCGCGTCTGAAAACCTTCAACATTTTGTTATTTCTTCTTTAGTTTGTTTAATGTTGAAGTTATTTTGTACACTTGCGATTTTTATTGAAATTCAGTTACTATGCGTGAGATGATTAATGAGGAAGGTTGTGTACATACAAGCTTGTCCATGATATATAAAATTTAATGAATACCCTCATAGTGATTTTCATAAAACATTGAGAAACATTGAGCAATTTCAGATTCCTTGGATTGTTATTGAACAGAGCAATCTTAGATTCCTTGGATTGTTGTTAAACAGCAATCTCAGATTCCACGGACTGTTATTAAACAGACCGCCTTCAACCCATCATTTATCAAATATATTTTTAGACAAAGACACAAGCCCACTAAATGTAGAGACCAAAGTTTCGGACCCATTCTGATGCTGTGCAGTTCCCCCTTTTGTGTGTTTTCTTAAAAAGTCTTGTGGTGATGTTTTGCCTCCACGCTGATTAACTATTCACATTGGTATAAAACCGTTCCTTTTTCACACCTGGGGATTGCCTTTGATGGTTGAATTGAGGGGCGCTTATTAATAGCACGTATTTGCAAAATGGCAATCGAGTGAGTTCCTGTAAAGAAATATAGATCTATTGTTTAGGGACAGTACTTGCAAATTCTGTTTGAAGGGGATGGGTATGTAATAGATTTTTCAGATATGTAGTTTTATAAATTTTCCAGTTCGAAATTGTTATGAGAGCAGATATTCCAAGGGTCAGGTAGTGGAAAACCTTAGCACACTTATTTGTACAGTACAATGTTTAGTTTCTAGAGAAGTTGTACGTGAGCGAATGGAATGATAGCTTTTAAGATTTCGCTCTTTTCGCACTTTTTCTAATTCTTCTAATGCTTTTTCAGCCTCCTGAGAACGAGCTGATGAAGGGATCCGAGCGCCAGTTATCCGAGGCAGAACTTCGAGTACGTCGATCCTTGCAGCGTCTGGACGTCCCAGAATGGATGAAGAATGCTCAGCCTCAGCAGACAGGGTTTCTGCTGCGTCGTCGAGACTACGGCTCCAGCAGTGGTGGAGGAGGATGGTCTGCCTACTCCTCAAAGACTGCTTCTATGACATCACTAGGCTCATCCAGGGCGCACACTCCCAATACTCCCACAAAAGTAGTAATTCCTACAAGAGTAGCTTCTAAAACCACAACAGGTATAGGAGGTGTAACTTCACCTGCCTCCAATGCATCAATTTCACCTTCCCCTAGTGATAGAAGTGGTTCTCTTTTCCAGTATCCTATTTCCAGGTGGTCTACCTCCAGACTTAATTCAGGGACTACAACGCCCACAGGATCAGTCACATCAACTAGGACCACCCCACCTACCTACGTGCGTCAGCCTTATCTCGGCTGGAGATCACAAACATCCCTGGCATCACTGGCAGGTTCCCAGTCCTCCCTCACAAATACTGGATCTTATCTTACTGCAGCAGATAGATTAGCTCTTGGAATTACCTCATACAGTCAACGATTTGTCAAACCATCCGTCAGTGCCCAAGACAAAGAGAATTCCTCAGCTCAGGCAAATGCAGTTGTGACAAAATCTGACAATGAAGAAATGAACGAAGATGCCAGTACAAATGGCAGTGTTAAACTCCAAGTGCCTACGGATGTTGCGGATGTTCATTCTTCGATAAAAGAAGTCACGTCAGCTATAGTGCACTACTGCAACGAGTCTACTCCTTCACCCAGAGCCTCACCTAGAGGGTCTCCACGACCTGAAGGTCCAAGAGCCCCATCTCCACGTCGCTTAGTTTGGGTTGAAAGTTCGTTTGTGGGTTCTCGTCCAATCACCTCACCAGAGACACCAACAAGCTCCACCCATGCAATCACACCCACTTCACAGCTCAATGGCCACGAGGAGCCTGAATCCAACGAGGCACCCTCACAGCCACCACAGCCTCCGGGTGAGTACCTGCTCGCCTGGTGATCTGCCTTAGCTTAGAACAATCATGGCAGCTCATCATACCCCTGCAGGTTGTGTATCTTCCTATACATTATCCCGGAGCTCCTTTTGTAAAGCCAAAATGTGTATATAGTGTACATTGGATTACCATAAATTTATCCCCTATTTAAGTATGCAGTGTTTTTGTTTTTGCTCAGATTTATTTTTAGCTTGCATGAGTTTTTTGCCTTTAGACATATCACAGATTGCATGGCCAGAGAATCTTGGTGCATTTTTGAAGATATCACTGATGGTGCAAGTAATGTCATTCTTCAATTTTCCCTGCTATCTGATGATGTGATTCACTCTGGTGTCAACAGCACAAGAAATTGAACTTCAGTTTTATACCTAAGACGCCTGTTTCCCAGTTTTTTTTTTTTTATAATTCCTGTGTCTTTGTAACTGCTGTTGTGAGCCAGATTACATGTAATGCTTGTTGTGTTGTCCCTTTTAAACATCCTAAGTCCAAACAGTGAAAGGAACCTATGACTTCAGTGTTCTACGTGAGTAATATAGTTGTGACAAAGTTGTGCTTAGTTGGAGTGAAGTAGCTTCTAGTGCCTTATATTGTAATGACTACCCAGAGGTCTACGTAAGAGGCTAATTATTCTGATAGAAAACTTTTACTATTATATGCCATATGGACAACTTTCATGAACTGCTGAAAGGCTTCTACCCCACAGCATGTAGGGGCATATGGAGTTGATGGAAGAAACACTAAAAACATGGTTTTTATTTATCTCTTCATTGCTGAAGATGTAGTTGTAATTAAGTTTAGTACGTATAGCTTGATTGCTGGGATAAGAAGAAATTTATATTGATTGCTGACCATTCTATGCATAAATCTTGTAATTATTGTCCCATGACAACTTATGTTCAGTCCTGTCGTAACATGTTGTGTACACGTTAATAATATTATTTACTTCTGTCCCTGAGTATTTTTCATTCTTAATTCTTTTTTGACATATTGGTTTATATATAGAAAGCTATTCTTACTAAAACATTTCATAAATTTCTTAGTGGTTGTTGCTTCCCAGAGCTTGTTCACTTTGGATAGTGTAGCGGTGAAGTTGAATAAAGGCCCAGATTTCTCAGGGTTGCTGCTTCGTCATTCTTGGCTTTGCCTTGCTGAATTTTCTACGCTGGCGGTTTTGTGAGAAGAGAGTCAGAATCAACTGATATGTTTACAGTCGTGTGCAGTCAAGAAACCAAAATAGCTTAAACATCAAAAATTGAACTGTGCATGAATCAGGTTGACTTCACTGCCCTCTAGAGGATTATTGATCGTGTTACCTTCATGTTTTCAATTGAATCGTTTCAGAGGTACTTGGGAATATTTGGGCTGGAACACTGATCAAATTTTAGTGCAATTTCCCAACAATAATTATACAAACCTCTTACTATTGCCAACGTTTCTGAAGTGTAAACTGTCTTTATCGGAGCAGCAATCCTGAAAAATAAGGATTTTAAAAAAAACGATGTCTCTAAAGAGTATTTGGAGGGGTTCCTGTGGAACCTCTTTGAAATACTCTTGCGACAAATCTACTTTGCATGTATTTTTTTTATCATGATTTTATTTTCACCTTACGTTTAGTCATGACTGACCGTGGGTAATCATTTATATATATACAGTATATATATACAGATATATATTTTTATTTGTTTGTACATCACATTTCCCATCATTGTACATATTTGTTTCAATATATTATATCCTGGATTATGTTTTTGTTTTGATGAGCCTGTTTTGTCTACCCCGTTGATTTGTTGATTGACTTTAGTTGGTTTTTGAAGAGTTTTAAGTTACAGGAAGTTTACAATCATGTAACCTACACTGTGTTCCCATTTTGCAACCTTGTTACTGTATTCCGTTTACTTAATAACTCCCATAACCTTTGCCCAAATAGGAATTGTTCTGATTGCTTGGTAAAAGCTTTGCTTGTAGTGTACAGCTGGCATGAAAGTACGGTACACATAAAGTACGGTTAGAATTGGGCTTAGAACTTGTAAGTGGCCTTTGCTGGAGAGGCTGGCCGTTGATAAGGAGAGTATTTTCAGACTGGATAATTTGGGGTAGTGCAGTAGATTAGCCTTTATTTGTAGCCTTTACCGTTTATTCTTTATGTAAAGATGCTGGAATCTTTCATGCATAGTGTGATTAAAGCCAGTCCTTACATACAGTTTTTTAGAAGTATCGGAAAGGATATAAAAAATGAGTAGAAAATAGCTAAAAGCCAAGCATGAGAAGTGGTTTTTTTCACTACACCTAGACCAATATATAAATAAAATAGAAATCAAAGGAACGCAGTAAGTACTATAGCATACCAATAAGTACTGTAGCTTACTTCGGAAAGTCGAAAGGAATGTACCTTACATGTAGTATCCCATTACGGAATGTTCAGTCCATCAGTCGTCAAGGCGTGTGAGAGAACGAGAGTTCAGAAACGAGGTCAGTGGGTGTTGCATGTGACCTAGTCTGAAACGAGATCAATATGAGCTATTGATCCTGAGCATTGCTATGGGAAATGAGTACACAACAACCTCTTCCGGTTGTGGTGGAAGGTAGTAAGAGATAAATGAATTCTGGTGTAATTTTAAACAGTTATAACTGCGGATTCTTCCATTTTAAAGATGGAATAAAGTCCAGATAATAACGCTTTGCTGGTTGCAAAATCTTTTAAGTAAGTTTTTGCCGAACCGAAACGGTCTTTGCTAATTAGGAAGTTTATGTTAAAACATACACATCTAAATGTCCATTGTTTGCATGCCTGTGAATGAGGATTGATTGACTGATTTATGGCGACTAAAACTGGCATCACTGTGAATGAGGAATAAAGTAGATTTGTTAAGGCGACTGTTGGAAATAATAGCCCAGTAACTGAATGGTAAATATAATCCGCAAACCAATTAGTTTTTAATTGCAGGTTAACAAACATTAACTTGGTTAAATGTAACCGAACAATAACTTGATTGAAGCATAAAAAATAGTATTTATCGAACGACTTTCGACAAAGCCGCTGGAATGTCAGCTCTGGTACTAAAGGTTCTTCTTCCTTTTTGGTGCCGTAAAAGTCGTGGATCTCAGTCGACCGAGTAACCTTGTCCTGCAATAATCGATTTTGTGCTGTCTGCTCAAGTAACTTCTTCGCCTATTTCTGTCCAAGTTATCATCCTCACCGGTCGATATGACCGCATCGGTAGAATGTTACTATTCCGGTATTGTGAAGGGCTCGTTTTTTTTTTTTTCTTATTCCTCTTTGTCTTTTTCTTCTCGATTCTTTCTGCCTCTCTCTACTCTTTCATGAGAGACTGTCAATGGTTTTATTATTATTATTATTATTATTATTATTATTATTATTATTATTCAGCTAAAGTGTTACAATATCAAAATAACGTTTCTCAGGATTAGTGTTGTCAAAGATATTTTTGCATTAGTGTATTTTTGATTGACGAATGACCCAACACTTACAAAGTAAATATTGTTTTTATAAAAGTAATATAGTGACATTATAATGTTACGTAGTTTTATCAGGTAATGTAATGTAACGGCATCATAATTTAACTTATTTATCGGCTGTTATCACCGACGTTATGCAACAGTAAAAGCGATGTCAGTGTGTTGTCGATCAATCTCTACCTCCTGAAACTTTGTGAATTATAAAGGCTCAGGGGAAGTCTGAAGTCGTCAAGTAGAATCTGGTTATAGGGAGCCTTAGAATTTCTGTACAGAATTACGATCAGTCATCAAGTCTCATTTTAACTAGAATCTGGTTACGGTTATCAAAAAATTTCTCTAGAGTCGAGAATACATCAAGTCAAACTGTTTGTAAGGTGTCTTCAGAAATTTAATAGCATTATTTCACTAAAGACAATAACGGTGTTGGTTAATTCCTAAATAAATAAAAGCCATGGCCGAATCATGGCATATTAGCCACGGAATCTTTTTATAAATTAATATACGTATGGCGTCGTGTCGTAACTTGGTAGTTGAGTCATGTAATTACATTAATGCTATGCGTTCTAAATTCCATTCTTCTTGTCAAGGTATGGTTTAAAGGACCAAATATAATTCATCGTTAATAAAGAAAATAATTATGATTATAACAACAGTTAAAAAACAATTTGTATAGTAAAACATATTTATTGTAAGCATTCTTATGAAACAAATCAAGACAGCCATACCACTTTAAAAGCACCGCTTCTAGTCCGATCAAATCAAGACGTAATTATATAGTTAAAATCGCCGTATAAAAAAAGTCAAAAGAAAACCTAAATTCACATGAAAATTATGAATCTATATATATATACAACAGTTTAGAAGGAAGACTTCAAACATGTCACACGAAGGTTTAACATAAAGTAACTTGGAAATTACGAGATAATGTGCATAATTCCGTGCACTACTGCTAGACCGAGCGTGTTCAATTTATCCTCATTCGAAGTCGATGCAGAGGCTTTGAACTCGCCTAATGAACCATTCGGGCTCGGTGCTGAGCTAGACTCATTGCCGATTCCATTTCTACCCGGAAAAGGCTAAGAAGCTAGTAGTTCGGTGTACACGTAGGCAATTTCTCTCTCTCTCTCTCTCTCTCTCTCTCTCTCTCTCTCTCTCTCTCTCTCTCTCTCTCTCTCTCTCTCTCCCAGGCTGTAAAACAAAAATGGATGAGAATCAATTTCCATAGTCTGTCTTTATCCCATTAGTTGTATTAATTAGCACAGGTCATTGTTTCAGAATTTACCATTGTCTATATGCCTTGTCTGGACAATTGATACCAAAGGTTCAGTGGGTATGATGACACGACACCTCTTCATTTTCCAGTAATCACAACTCCCCTTTCAGGTTTCATTAGCTGATTTTGGACGCCACCGGAACAAGAACTCGTTCTGGCACAAAGCAAGCCTCTCTCTCTCTCTCTCTCTCTCTCTCTCTCTCTCTCTCTCTCTCTCTCTCTCAAGGGTATTGTGCATGCTAAAACATGATTTTATTGATATGAAACTAATTATGTCGACCATAATCAGGAGTTTGTCGATGTAAAATCAAACCATGACAGAACTTCACACATACAGTTCAGGTCTAACTCGTCTTCAACCGACCGTTCCCAGCTCCTATCAAGGAGCCCCATTCCCCACCTAGACAAATCCCCCACTCCTCTCCCCACCCTGGAAATATAATAAAGGAATTAAAGCATGCTGAAGTGTAAAGAGCACTGCCTTATCCCCAAGAAGCTTGGAAATCAATATGCCCGAAAAGTAGGCGGGGTCCTGTGCCCGTGAAGGCGGGGAATCGTACACCGTAGTAAGGTGAGATCGTGTGTTTAGAACTCGGTCTAAAAAGATTTTCTTAGACCGTGGTTCGAAGAAGACAGGGAACGTACACATTCGTACAATGGAATTTAACTGGAGATGGGGAAATCATCACAGGCCTAAGATTGCAAGGAAATTTGTGCCAAAGAAGACCGGAGACTGAATGGCTTAAAAGGTAGGGAAACCTAATTTCTAACAAGTATCAAAACGAGTTACCACTAAATCTACACTCAGCTGACGATCCTCCGATGTTGTTCTTCGCTCAGAGGTAAAATATCGTTATTGGAATTGTTTGTTTGTTCTTAAGCAGATGCATGCCAGAGCTACCTTTGACAATACCGTGAACGTAGGAGTATACTCAAAAGTAACAGATATTGTGTTTTGTGTGATGCCAGTTTAGCGTACAAAAACCTCGTAGCCTAACTACTCGTTTTCCTCCCAATTTTGAAATGACTGTTTCTCAGACCTTGGTTGCAATAAAAAAGTACCACCAGGGCCATAGTTTAAGTTAAGTCACAAACCCATTATATATATATATATATATATATATATATATATATATATATATATATATATATATGTGTATATATATATATATATATATATATATATATATATATATATATATATATATATATATATATATATATATATATATTATTTACAGCCCTAGGTTAGGTTAAATGGGCAAGTCCGGGGGTAGGGGCGGGGAGGAAGAAGAAGGCACCGGGCCATGGAAGGACCCTGCGCCCTAGGTTAGGTTAGGTTAAATACAATCTTATATTTCACTCGTTTCGTTGTGTTTTCCCCCACCCAAAAACTCCACTTTATCACTATGGTCCCCCATAATCGTAGGATATAAGGAGGGGGGCCAGTATCTGTAAAACTGAAACATCGGAAAATCAAATTTTCAACTCCAGAATATACGACCATGGTTTAAAGCAAAAATTTACCCCTATTGGTTATGTTCTTGTGCTTAACGGACAACCAGTAAGTACCTCACCTTTTTTTCGCCAGGTATGGCCACTTTCAAGGCCAGGACCTCGTGTTAGCGTCAGGTTAGTAAAGTCTTAAAGCAACAAGAAACTGGAATAATGATAACTACAAAATTTAGCAGTGCTCTTTAGAACGGTATGCAGGAAATGGAAATGCATCTTACATTTATGGCAATTCTCTTATGAGATCATGTTTATAGTGGAAATGAGGGGTATTTTTTTTTATATCCAAAGGCTATATGAATGAAACAAAGCTATGGTACAAACATGTAAGCTTTCATCCCTAGCTCGTTACAGCCTGCTACTATAGGGAAACTTCACAAATACTGCTTTGAAGAGAATATCATTCGTCATTAACTCGACATCTCGACATTGATATAAAATAAAGACGCGGAGATCGACTAGACTAAAAGAAGGTCAGTAGTAGACCCTGACCTATAGTGAATACAAAAAAATAAGGATTCGTAACCTGTACTACCCCCCAGGGCGAGAATCCTGAACCAACGTATTTTTCACGTCTTTAAACTCGCCAGCGCCTTTCTGATACTAGACCCTAGTATAGTGAGAGTTATTGCGCAAACAATTATTTTTCAATTGTATGTCATCCATGCCTCGAGTATATTTTATTTTAGATCAACAACTTCATAAAAGCAACTGTAAAGCATTGAATGAAGTACGATTTAATTATTCCCAATAAACATGGCTTTATACAGAGGAGGAAATGAACGTTATCTTGGATGATCAATCAAGCTTTACTCATGATTCTCGAATTTCCGTGAGAGGACGAGGACAGATGACTCCAGGACGCTTTTAAAATAAATAAAAAAAAACATATTGGAACGGACAGTAATGAAAGATAAAATTTCAGAGCATGAAAAAAAATAAATCCATTGTGAAATGAGACTGAAATGTGTAGAGAGAGAAAATTGTGAGCAGTGAGTACAGAATTTCGACGAAATATGAAGAACAAGCAGATAGTGAGCCCTTGTGAATTGTAACACGACCAACGGAAGGCGCCCAGATTCAGTGTTGAATTTTACCAGTGGAGTTTACATGAATAAATGAAGTCACTGATGAATAAAAAAAAAAAATCATCTTTCTTGGATGTCTTGCATGCTTAGACAAGAGAGACATCTGCGCGGTGAAATGAGTGTGAGATTGTGCGTCCGAAATCAGTAGTTATGTAGACAAAATGAATGCTTTAGTTATCAAAGCGTCGGACCCAACAGAGAAAGCTAGGTAATATACACCAGGGTCTAAAGAATATTTGGTGTTACTTTGACTTGTTATCTACGCATCACCTACTCCGAGGTGCTAGTACTAAACATGGCGGAAGCTCCTTGGGACGCCGTGTTTAGTACTAGCCTCCCCCCCCCGTGGATCAAAGTATTATATACATCCATTTCTGTATTGTGTGGTCGATAAATTATATTAATAAACGATATCTTCTTGCGGCCGTCTACTTTACATTTACCATATGGTGTTTAGTACTAGTACCTCGGAGTAGGTGACGCGAGACAACAAGCCAAAGTAGCACCGGATGATCCTTGTTGCATTTGTAACACGACCAACGGAGGGCGCCCAGACTCGGTGTTGAATTTTGTACCTAGTGAAGTTTAAAATGGGTAAATTAAGTCACTGATGAATTAAAACCAATTGCTCTTTCTTGAATGTCTGGCGTGCTTAGGCAAAGAGGTACCGTCATAGTGAAATATATAATTCGAAAGTAGGTCGGAAATCAGTAGTTCAGTAGTTATGCATAGGGAGTGAAACTCTGATAGAAGAATGCTTTAGTTATCACAGCATCGGACCAAACAGAGAAAGCAAGGTATATGCGCAATGAAAATAATCATGAAGTAATTCGAAATATTCCGGTAGAATATACAGTACACAGCAGGCGAAAGATTAATATCTAAAAATTTACGTCAGTTAAGGCTGAAATAAACTAAAAAAACAAGACTGGGGAAACAGAAAGGTGCATTTTTACTTGAAATAAAAAGAGTGCAATTACTTTTTTTAAAAATTGCAAAGGTATAATAGCAAAAATATATTCTAGATGGTAATGAAGGGGATGTCAAAATAATTTATAAAAGAAATTTTTCAGAATAAAGGTATGATTAGAGGAAAATCACCTTCAAGAAATTTTTAGCGCTAAAACTGAAAACCTATAACACAGGCCATATTGTCATCAAAAGCAGTCACCGCGTAGAAAGGTTTAGCGCTAAAACTAAAGACCTAAAACGGAAATCATTGTCATTAAAAGTTCACTCACCGCATAAAGATAAAAAATGAGAGATTAAATGCTCACGGCGGCGGGTGCTTTGCCAAAAAGGACAGAAATCTGGACATAGGCAAGACAAATGTTCAGAACTACCGGTCTAAAGTGTGGGAAAGGTCACAGGTTAAAAGACTTGGAATAAACAGGTACAGAGCGAAAATGCCTGTTAGGGGCCACATATCACAGACAAAACATGTGTAAAGAAAAAATTAAATTAAAAAAATTTATAACGAACAATAATTTCAGTAGAAAACAGTTGGGAACAGCTTTATAATACAGGAACAGATTTCTCCTCAAATAGCAATAAAGCAAACGAGATTGTAAACATGAAGCACGAATATGTCGGCGTGAAGACTTAATAAGAACAATAGTGCCAAATGTGCTGTCGAATCTAAATGATTTAGTATCAAATAATCCCAAATCACCGAGCTTATTGCACAAGCTGCTCGAGGAACTGAATAACGCGTTCCCTTGAAACTGGATATATGTGAAAACTTGGAGTTACTGAACGAAATGAAGACATAAATTTAAAAAACAGCTATGAACTGTCAAGAAGGGTGGATGAGTTCACACATGGTTCGAAGCTTCGGTGGATTAGTTCACAGAAGCTTCGAAGCTTCGGTGGACACCGCTAGCATCCGCAAAATGGCTAATTACCCCAAACAAGGCTTCGTCTTAATCTGCGTCTGGTTCTCTTCATTGTGAGAAGTGACAGACTATTATCGGGAATAAACTTGAGCATTCTCATGTGATTCTCGAAGCATCAACAATGCCAGATTCCCAAGGGGAATGAGAGCCCATCCCCAGTAAACTAGAAAATGTAAAGTTTGTCCTTGGGAGCAGAGAAACAAAGACGCCTTTTAAGAAGACAAAGGTATTCACAGAACTCCGATGAGTAGGTTCAGATGGATGCAAAATTTACAAATAAGTAAACGATACGAGAGTTTGGTTATTGCTTCTGAATATCAAATATTAACATCTCAATAGGCTGGTCGCAGTACTCAACTGTCGTAAATGATGTGCTCTGGAAATTTTATCCTCGGAATTTCAAGCAGCAAATGAATTTAGTATCTAATTTATAAATATCCTTCAAAAACATATCCGAGATTGAATCATGTCAAGATTAGCGAACCCAACATCTCCATGTCAAGTACAGTGAACCCAATGATCCCCATGTAAAGAATGGCCAACCCTTTCCGGTCCGAACTCCATTTCCACATGAGGGCTAGTACTAAACACGGGGAAACAGTGATTCATGTACACTGTTTCGCCGTGTTTAGTACTGGCCCCTGGGGGTGAAATGTATTTCGCCTTGTTTAGTACTAGCCCCTGGGGGATCAAATGTCTGATACCGAAGTGTTCATGTCTAGAACAGCGAACCCGATTATTCCCATGTAACGAATAACGAACCCAATAATCTTCTTGTAAAGAATAGCGAACCCTGCTGCGAGTGGGTTCGCTAATCTTAACATGATCCCTGAGATTTACTTTATAGTATAAAATGGGTTGAACTATCAATGTAATTTTTTATATATAGAAAACATTATCATAAGTATAAAATTAAAATGCCTATGAGGCCTCCTCTGAGCCATCTACACCATTAAATGTAGCTACACTTGTTATCATGGTGGAGAGCAGATTTCTGAACCAAGATGTTCCAAATGGTGGCCGGTAATAAAGTCACAGGAAAAAAAGTCTCAATTTTGGCTAGGAAAAAAGTCACAGGAAAAAAGTAACAATTTTAGCGAGGAAAAAAGTCACAGGAAAAAAGTCACAATTTTGGGGCTAGGAAAAAAGTCAGGAAAAAAAGTCACAATTTTGGCTAGGAAAAAAGTCACAGGAAAAAAAGTCACAATTTTGGCTAGGAAAAAAATCACAGGAAAAAAAGTCACAATTTTGGCTAGGAAAAAAGTCACAGGAAAAAAAGCCACAATTTTGGCTAGGAAAAAAGTCACAGAAAAAAAGTCTCATTAATTTATGGTGGCCGGTAATAAAGTCACGTGGGAAAAATTCACAGTATTTCTTGGGGGTCATTATCTTCATGATATTTACAGTCTTTTGTGTATGTTTATACGGAAATCGACAACGAGCTTGTACTAAACACGCCGCAAAGGTGGATACATACCGGGTTAAAACCCTAGGGACTCACTATCTAGGAAAGATTATTGTGACTTTTTTTCCCTGTGACTTTTTTTCGGTTACTTTTTTTCCTGTGACTTTTTTTCAGTTACTTTTTTTCCTGCGACCATTTTACCTGAAGTCGTTGGGGTATATTGGGACAAAATGACCTCACTTTTGATCACACGTTACCCAGATTATTTTATAAGATACTGCAGATTAGAAATATGTAAACAGTGGTGGAGACTCGAGGATAATCTATTCAAAAACAACTAATGGCAGGAAACCAAGTCATGAGAGAATATAAATCCTGGCTTTTACGGGCTGCATCAAGAAGCAAGAGCCCGTGCCGGCATGCTGTTGGCTTAATCTGAAACAACAACAATGCTGGCATACAAAAAAGGGCCTTATGTTACGATGAATGAAGGCAGAAAGAATAACCTAGGCCTAACACGGAAAGTAAAGTCTAATCCTAGTTCAATACCGGATAAAATAGCACTGAATGACCTCGTAGGTCCCAGCTCTAAGTCTTTCGCCTAAATTCTCTATTCCATTCCATTCCATTCCAGTACCGGATAAAACAAAGAGGTGGGGTGGTTTTTGTTTCGTGTAAACAACTAAGAGTCTCTGCAACTTGCAACAGACATGAGGAGTCTGATGTGAACGGCACTGGGTCACAATGAGGCTTGGGTAGCCAACAGATTAAAAGGCCAAACGCCTTCACATACGTTACCGTAACTCTGTAACTTCTCAGTTTCATTAAGCTTTTTCCTTTGCAACTTTGACTTTGCTAATCGTAGCTAACTCGACTGTCTCGATTTCAATTATATTAATATCTAAGCTTTGCCGTTGCCTGTTATAAATAATATGTGCTTGTGTATGACTGTTCACGAAAAATTGTGCCTCTCCTTCTGTAGGAAGTAGGCTAAATGACATCCATTATCAAACTTTTGTTTCTTCTGAGTTCGACATTTTCGTGTGCTTGAACGTGGAAGTGAACAAAAGGCCTGGTGTGGACATGTGCGACTTGCCCGTGAGACTATTACGTAGAAGAAGAGTTTTAATACTCATGCGTTAAACAGTAATTCATTGAAAACCAGATAGTCTAGCACTTTCTTAAACTGATATTAATTTCAGTAAAATATAAAAGAGTTTCAATAAAAAAAAAATAAACATTCTAGTCCTCCAGGAGAATGAATTGAGCTTGAGCGTAAGTAAGCCTACTCTCATTAAGCAGTTCAGCGCCCATCATCCTATCTTTGGTAAAGTTTGGAATTAAGAGAGTTGACTGCCATATAAATTAATTGGCTTTAGAAAGCAACAATAATTAGTGTAAAAACAACAGAAAAATGCAAATAATTGTTACACTGACCGTAACTAAATGTAGGCAAATGGCACGTTTATAAATTATCAAGATTATTTTCCCCCCGTAGGGGGTGTGGTTAGTGCCGTCATTGCACCTCATGCGGTGCACTGTAGGCATTACTTAAGATTCTTTGCAGCGTCCCTTCGGCCCCTACCTGCAACTCCTTTCATTCCTTGTACTGTACCTCTCCTAACAGTTGTTCAATAGCGCAACTGCGAGGTTTTCTTCCTGTTACACCTTTCAAACCTTTCATCCCTGAATGAACTCATAGGTCTTAGTACTTGGCCTTTGGCCTAAATTCTATATTCTGTATTCGATAAGATTATTCAGAAAAATAGTAACTGTTACGCTAGTTGCAAGACTAGCCATTGCTAGGAAATAACACGTTTATAAGATCACACATGATTCATAACGCGATCTAGACTAATGGCGAACGAGTGCAGTCAAATTCTATCGTTTAAGTTGTCATAAGTCTTGGAAATTTTAGACTTCACAAGCAACGTAGTGCAAGGCCACGTCTCCCTCATGTCAAGTGTGTCCCCGGGGGAATGAAAAATGGATACCACATCTCGATAGTTCTTGTAACCAAAAGATTCCCCCCTTGCAGTTCCACGCACCTGATACTTATAATTCAGGAGGAAAAGCGACCGGTTGCTAAAACGTATTTTGAAATAATAAAATACGTGAGTTCTGTGCTTCTGTGCCCTTCCTATTCCTTCCCACCCTCGGCCCCATTTCCAAAAAACAAAAAGGATTTGCTAACTACATTGAGTTTGGAAGTAGTGCACATGAAGTATGGGTTCATATTCATAGAGGTATGGACTACTAGACCGTGGGACTAGGATAGTCACTCTTTGTCTCGTAGGTAAAATGCAAATTACCAGACACAACTGAAATTGACATTAGTAGGATGTCTTTGGCAATAATAAGAGAAGACAGTGATACACCTGCTGAGAGAGAGAGAGAGAGAGAGAGAGAGAGAGAGAGAGAGAGAGAGAGAGAGAGAGAGAGATTTTGCAACCGTTTAATCCAAGTTTGCTTACCTTTCGGTAGAGGTAAAATAAGAAGAGAGAGAGATAAATTATCATGGGTATACTACAATGTTGTTGGCTGATGAGACCCGATAAAACAAGAAAAAATCTAGTGAATATATAGTGAATTCTTTCACCAATGTGGGATTAAAGTACCGTGTTGAGGTCTTCCCGTTTTGATGGAAGAAATTCAGACGGGATTACTGGACACTCCTGTCGGTGTTTTCACACTGCCTTTCTTTCCCTCTACACAAACTGCGACCCACAAATATTCTATAACAACCAAGTACAAATTCTCCTCTTAGGTCAAAAGAATCGAAATCTGGCCCCTCAGTTTTTGAGCAGTTACGCTATCATAGCGGCATCAGGGACAGACAGACAGACAGACAGACAGACAGACAGACAGACAGACAGACAGACAGACAGACAGACAGACAGACAGACAGACAGACAGACAGGGGGTATTACAATAAGTAGCTGACTCGGCAGGCAAGGAAAACAAGATGAAAAACGTCCGAGAAAAATGCAGTTGTCGAATCACACAAAGATTTTAAGAGCAGTGAAGCAAAGTTATTTATCCTGTAGATAATGAATGTGCGTGTGTGTGTGGAGAGAGAGAGAGAGAGAGAGGAAACATCTTTGTTTCCCCATACTGAACAATTACAGGTACCAAGATCAAACTACACTGTTTTGGCCTATTTTGGCATCCTGCAGCATCAACAGAGAGAGATATGGGTATCAGAAAGACTCTCTTTAAGCGAGAGGATCACCCTATCTCGAAGATAATCCTAAAATGATAATGAATGTAATCTTAGATGACTGAAGAGTAGAAGCCAGTGAGACAGCAACGAACGTCCACCTTTAGCCTAAGCCAGAGAAAACCAAGAGAGAGAGAGAGAGAGAGAGAGAGAGAGAGAGAGAGAGAGAGAGAGAGAGAGAGAGAGAGACGTACCTCTGGAAATAAGATGAAAAAGCGGGATCTGGGACAGAATTCCAAAGTTTGTCAGCAAATGGAAAGGACAGCCTTGAACCCTATAACTGAGAGGTTACTGATTTCCTCTAAGTGAAAGTGGGGAGATATGAAGACAAAAGTACAAAAAGTATTATTATTATTATTATTATTATTATTATTATTATTATTATTATTATTATTATTATTATTATTATTATTATTATTATTATTATTAAGGAACAAGCTAAAACCATACTGCAATTTCCCAAAAACTGTTACAGAAGCTAATGGCCACATGTAAAAATTATTATTAAATAAACAATCTCTTAAACTTCTTTTCTTTCTTGTTCACAATTTTTACGTTACATTTCACTCCATGAATTCAATTATTTTAGTTGTAGTCATTTTTATTTTTTTTTTTCTTCAGTGGGGATATGCAGTAATGACTAAGTGGTGCTTTCACCTTCTGACCTTTTCAGCCCATCGCTGTTACGTCACACTGCGCAAACCGAAATTCCCTTGTACGTGAAAATGCAATTCGAATTTCAAGAGACTGAAACTGACTAGCGCTACCTGGCAACTCTGCAAATCGTTACGTCATCAGAAATTCATGGGACATGTACAGAGAGCAGTTCTCGATTTCAAAAGCAGGCAAAACCGCAGATATATATCCCTCCATCTCCACCCACCCCCTCCCCTTTCCAAGAGCAGTACCTAGCTAGGCCAGTGGGAATGAGCGAGGGGGAGTGAAAGATCTGGAGATTGATTGACGTAATACTATGAGTAGCAGTCGTAATCTCTCTCTCTCTCTCTCTCTCTCTGACATAATTTTGGAGACAATATATGCTAACTCGCACGAAAAGTTAAGAATGGACGACGCTTAGATTGACAACTTTACCATGAATAGCAGAGATTTTTTGCAGCCAAATTTCACATTCACAATCTGGCATCGAATGAGATTCTACTTTTCAGTATCTCATCGATTTACTCATCAGCCCTTTTGGAGTCATCTCATACACACACACACACACACACACACAGAGAGAGAGAGAGAGAGAGAGAGAGAGAGAGAGAGAGAGAGAGAGAGAGAGAGAGCAAATGCTGACCCTCCCCTCCCCTTCTCTTGTTGCATTTGAACTTTGACCTTTCAAAACTGCTCTCTCTCTCTCTCTCTCTCTCTCTCTCTCTCTCTCTCTCTCTCTCTCTCTCTCTCTCTTGCTATGAAGAGGAGAATTATGATACTGTGAATCTTTTATTTTTCTTTTACTTCTTCAGTTCTTACATTATAAAACTAACTTACCGGTATATATTGATGTGAATGAAAATTTTCGGAGGTTTTGTATTGTACTTTTCCTAAGCATATTTAAATTTTCGTTACCATCGATCTGTCGTCTTCCTTTAGGCAAATAGTAGTTGCCGAATTGACTGTGTGGCTATCGATAATAGTTTTTTAATCACAGGTATAAAAGGAATGCAAAATATTCAGATTTAACAAGAGGGTGTAGCGATTTCAGATGTACGGTATATTGTGTTAGGCCAATGTCACTTTTTCCCTGACAGGTAAACAGGTAAAAAATATAAGGACGGTAAAAGTATGAAAGCATTTGATTAGAACAAGAAATTGTAGTAATGTCAAAGTTGGGACAGTTTGTCAAAAGCAAGGGCGCTAGAATGTATATACTTATTTATTTTTTCTTAATCAATAAATATATATGGGTATCGAGAGTTGGCTTAATTTCGTCTGCAGTTGTTGCTTCTACCAACGTGACGATAGCACCGGCTGTTACTCAACGGTAGCAGGTGGTTTCGCCCCAGTGCAGTTTCGACCCACCCTGTTCGAGCTATCTAGTCCCACTCATTGATTTCCCCTTTCCTTCTTAAGTATGTCTCGCATATCCCCGATTTATGGTCAGAGATGTAAGAGGTGGTTCCTCAAAAATAAAAAGGCGAACAACATGACAAAAGTAGCAGTCATGCCAACACTTATCTTTAATTTCAATACAGCCTGATCACTCCTGCGAACGTTAGCTCGACCCACTGGCTGCTCTGACTTAGTAGTACCACCTTCACCTTTACTTCTTAAATTAAGAAGCTCGTCTCTGTTGGTCTGAAGAGTCCCGAGGGCCACACAAGGTCTCCTAATGTCTTTCACACTTTACCACACTCAAAGGCAGCCTTAGGGCGAAGGCTTGTGCTGGCATAAGCCAAATTAATCCAACCGACTATCATGAAACCGTTCAAGAAATCATTCAAGACAGTTATCTAAACCAGCCAGCCACCAAAGAAAGTAAATGACAAAATTCTCACTTGAGAATCAGTGATTCCTCAAATCAGAAATATTTTCATCATCTTTTCACACACATAATCATTACTACTCATGTTAGGCTTCAATGAGATGGGATGGTCTAGATTCCAGGTTCTTTAATTTACAAAGTGCAATTTACCAAGTAATGGCTTTCGAAGACTATATATATATATATATATATATATATATATATATATATATATATATATATATATATATATATATATATATATATATATATAAATATATATATAAATATATATATATATATATATATATATATATATACATATATATATATATAAATATATATATATATATATATATATAATTTAAATACAATAATGACAGTGCAGTGTTTTTTTCCATTTAAAAAGACAATAAAAAAGTGTTTTAGTGTGCAAAAAGAAATAAAAGGAATAAATAGTTTATTCAAAGGATACAGGACCTCTTCATTCATAATTAAAGCCTCAAGCGAGTGGGGAAAGATGAATAAATCACGGGGGGTGGGGTTGGTAATGCGAACCCTTAGTCATTGTTCATTTGCTGTTTTAGTTTGTTCACAACCGCGAACTGAGCCATTTGTAACTGGGGTCACCGGGACTCGGTTTCTGTAGAGAATTCCTTTCTGAGTGGTTGTGATGATGTGATTGTTGAGACAGACGAAAGTAAATTTGGAAAAGGAAAATGTTACGGACATGGAACAGTAGCGTGTCGGTTTCTTTTGGGGGACGCGGTTGGTTGTTCTGACAAACATCCTTTTGGTAGTTATTAAAGAGTGGATATTAGCAGTAACCGGTCCAATCGTTTCGGTCGTAAGTTATTTAGGCCGTAACGTCCAAAACGACCTAACACGTTATGTTTATGGTATTTACCGTTATGTTTATGGAATGTACCTTCATTCGTACATCCCCAAGGGACTGGTACTAAACACGGCGCCCATTTTGCACATAACGTGCTTGCGGCCTAAATGACTTACGGCCGAAAGAACCCGAACTCCCAGAAACTACGATAGGCTAATATTATGCTGCTGGACAGCTTATGATTGTCTGTGCGATAATTGTTGCATTCATTTAACTGATGATCATTAGGCCAAAGTTAAATTTTGTGGGCCCAAACGCAAAAGAACGCACTTGGCCATATAAAACGATTAAAGAGAGTAGTTAGACTGAACATTCCACAAAGGGCACGCTTAAAACATTTTTGTAGATTATTCAGCAATCAGGTTTATAATGGCATATAGTGATCCAGATGAGACTGCACCAACTCATAGTACAGTAAAATGAGGTAAGAGTAAGTCTGTGAAGGAGCTAATCAAATTTGCCATATAGAGTTTAAAAAACTATAGTGTTGGTTTGTACAACGGTCTTTGGTAATATGAGGGAACCTCACGAAACCTTCCAACAAGGTAAATCAATCCTTATACACACCCCACCCTCACCAAGTCTGGTAGGAAGCTGGAATTTTGGGTAGACATGTCAGGTTAGGATGCATCCCTGTTGAAAAAAGTCGGATCAGATTTTAAGAAGGCAGAAAACGTGTTCAACTCTTCCGCCTTTTTACCCTATGTCCTGCCTGACTGGGGCCTGTGCCTACTAGACACTCTGACCTGACAAGGGCACAAAGCAGTGTGAACTACAAGGATACATCCTAACCAAACATTCGCTGAGCCTAACCTAAAGTAGAGGCACTGATTCATGAATCAGAAAGATACACACACATACACACACACACACACACACACACACACATATATATATATATATATATGTATATATGTATATATATATATGTATGTATGTATGTATGTATGTATGTATGTATGTATGTATGTATGTATGTATATGTATATATATATATATATATATATATATATATATATATATATATATATATATATATATATATATATATATATATATATATATATATAGGTAGGTAGATAAAGAATATGTGAAGGGTATCGCTTCCTCAAAAAGATACAAAATATCGGAATCAGAGCAGTAAGATGCTAATCAAGAATGCTTCGCCGACATTGAAATTATAATTCCTTCACAGTTGCTGTCGGCTGTTTCCATTTTCCAGGAAAACGAACATCAGTCAGTGATGACCACCTCAAGGTATAAAGCTCTTCAGGGCATTGGAATGAGTTTACTTGAAGTTTATTTATTCTTTTTTTTTCTGAGTTATGATAATGCAGGTATCCTATCATATAAAAGAACGACGGCTCTCCGAAACGGAGGAAGGAGATTTGCCCTTCAAGGTATCACCGGTTTTGTGGCTTAGAAGAGCGCATGGGAAAACACATTGTGGCTATTTACAATTGCATATGTATCTGGTAAAAAGTGACCAGTAAGATTCTTGTTCAGAAGAGCGTTACAAGTTAGCACATTTTTCTCCTAATTAGAGCTCTTGAAGATGGACTCTAAATTGGTTTAAAAATGGTGCTTTCTCTTGCCTAGATGATCGGTTCAGAACAATGCGTTTCCTCATGCTTAGCAGAGCAATTGAAGACAGCACTTTCTCATGCTTAGAAAACGGCATTAGGTGATTCTTTCTCTTGCATAAAGAATGCTTCAAAACACCACTTTCTCTTCTAGCAAATATACTTCAAATCAATAACTTGGAAATACAGCCGATTGACATGGTTTACGTATCGCGACAAGAGGCCCGTTTTCTTTGGTGCTGAATAATAAGTGGAAGTTCCTGATCTCGAACTTGTGAGAACGAGCAGACGCTAGTACCAGAAGCTGATCAAGAGTTAGAAGCTTCGTTAAGTCAACCGAGAGCTACGTAGTTTACTCGTTAGGATTTCGGCCATCATTTTCATTCATTGTCGTTTGCTAAAAGGTAGCAGACAAGTTTGAGCAACGTTTGGTGACGAGGCAGAACCCTAAGTCTACTTTTTTTTCTACCTTGATAGACTTCAGTGTATGATGCAGAAATTGGTGTATAAAAGTGAACCCTTGGAATTCAGACCATTTCTAATAGTTTTTATTCAGAATATTCCTCCAGCAAAAGGAGAGACTATGACTCTTGTAGACACACACACACACACACACACACACACACACACACACACACGTTTTAATGACCAGACTGGATAACAGGAACGCGGTTATCAAGATTTTGTCCAGGGGTAAAAAAAAATTGTCTGGGTCTATCAATTTTTCTCGGAATCTTCCTTATACAGCATAATGCACAGTAACTCGTGGGAATTCTTATCGTTTACGGGTTTTCGTAAAGGTATAATTATACAAATTGTATATTAATTCGAAATTTCGTCTAAATATGCGAGCCTGACGCAGGTTTTACCTATGTCCGAAGTCATTCATCTTCAAGAGCTACAATTACTTATTTCCTTCTGTTGCTTAGTTTTGGGTTTATATTCGTGGTTCCTTTCTCCCTTATTCTCACAAACTTGATTCCTTCGGAACATCATCACCACCACCACCATCATCATCACCATCACACCACCGCCACTCTGCCACCATCAATATTATCATCATTATTACCACCACATTACACCCATCACCACCACCATCATCATCATTATCACCACCACCGCCACCACCATCATCATCCTTATTACCACCACCACCTTCATCATCATTACCACCACCGCCATCACCAACATCATCATTATTATCACCACCACCACCACTAACATCATCAACATTATCACCACCACCAGCATCATCATTATTATCAACACCACCATCGCAATCATCACCTCACCCATCATCTCTCCTACCATGATCATATTCACAAGCACCACCTACAGCACCTTTGCCACCATCATTATCATCACACCAACTCTGCCACCACCATTATCATCACACCAACTCTGCCACCATCACTATCATCACGCCAACTCTGCCACCGTCATTATCATCACACCAACTCTGCCGCCATCGTTATCATCACACCAACTCGGCCACGATCATTATCATCATCATCACACCACCACCACCATTACTATCATCACCACAACCACCACCTAAGTGCGACTCAAAGGGTCTCTGTGGAATTCCAACACCCGTCTTCTACCTCTCAAGTTAATTTTGATACTTTCACTATCTGGCTTCCTTTCTAACTCTGTCCTGCCATTTGACTCCTAATATTCATCTTGAAGTTTTAATCTCGATTCCAAAAAATAGTCTATAGTCTACAAAGTTTTACTGTCGCACCATAATTCCTGTGGTCCCTCACTATCCAAATCAAGAGAACCTCTACCGGATATCATTGTTCCTGAATATTAAAAAAATTCAGCCTCATCAGTACTTTTGATATTTAATGTTATTTCATCCCCTTTTATATACTGTTTTCTCATTACTTCTATTTTTCTCAGATTTATCGAAGATCTTTTTAGATATGTGAAGAGTTCAAGTAAGCAAGCTTTGTGTAGCTTACGTTTTGCTGCTTAAAACTGCATCATCTGTTCACTATAAGCCTGGCCGATTTCTGTGGTTTACTCCAGTATGAACCTTCTCTCTCTCTCTCTCTCTCTCTCTCTCTCTCTCTCTCTCTCTCTCTCTCTCTCTCTCTCTCTCTCTCTCTCTCTCTCTCTCACACACACACACACACACACACAAATATTATATATATATATATATATATATATATATATATATATATATATATATATATATATATATATATATATATATATATATATATATATATATATATATATGTATATATATATATATATATGACGTCAGTCATTGTATGTATATAATATATATATATATATATATATATATATATATATATATATATATATATATATATATATATATATATGTATATATATATAATGAATATACATATCCAGTATATATATTCTCCCACTATAACTACTACTACTACTAAAAATAATAGTAATAATAATAGTAACAACAATAACATAAAAGAGGGAGCTTGAATAAGCGCGGAATTCTTACAAATGCATTTAAAGTCCCGTTAAGAAACAATTGCAGCGAGTTTCGTATTACAATGTAAATTGAAGCACTACAAAATGCCTCTCTCTTGCCGGGAAATTACTCAGGCAACGTATACTGTATGTATATGGAAGGAATCGAATACCACTTTCATTTGCTGCGAAGAAATAACGTTCATGTCGTGTGTTGGATCGGATGATGTGGCGTCATTTTTTAACCCTAATACAATTCTCTTTTTTATGTTTATTTAGAAATTAGTTAGTTTTTTTATAAGTGATCTCGCTTCTTTCAGTATCTCTCATTATTTTCTGTTACTTCTTTCTAATGAACTCCATATTCTTTGGAAGCTTGAATTTCAAGACAGTGGTCCCCATGGGTTTGTTCCATATGAATAGGGTTCATCTTCTGAATGATAACAATATAATGATTATTATTATTTTTTTTTCGTCTATCACAGTCATCCTATCCGACTGTGTGTGTGTTTTTTTTTTAAAGTATGGGGTTCCAATTGCATCCTGCCTCCTTAGGAGTCCATCACTTTTCTCATTATGTGCGCTGTTTCTAGTAGCACACTTCTGCATGAGTCCTGGAGCTACTTCGGCATCTAGTTTTTCAAGATTCCTTTTCAGGGATCTTGGGATCGTGCCTAGTCTTCCTATCGTTATTATGGGTACAATTTCCACTGGCACATCCCATATCCTTCTTATGATTCATTTTTCAGGTCTTGGTACTCATCAATTTTTTCTCTTTCTTTATCGTCTACTCTGGTGTCCCATGGTATTGCGACATCAGTTAGTGATACTGTCTTCTTGATTTTGTCAATCAACGTCACGTCTGGTCTATTGCCACGTATCACCCTATCTGTTCTGATACCATAGTCCCAGAGGATCTTTGCCTGACCGTTTTCTATCACTCCCTCAGGTTGGTGTTCGTACCACTTAATGCTGCAAGCCAGCTGGTGTTTCTTGCACAGGTTCCAGTATATATTATTATTATTATTATTATTATTATTATTATTATTATTATTATTATTATTATTATTATTATTATTATTATATCATAAACTTGATTTTAATAAGAAGCGGATTGAAGGATTTAGGGAATATAGAGGAAGGCAGAGAATGTATCTCTTTGAAGGTGAATACTCTGGACGCAGTAATTGCTCCTTTTTTGGGGGGATTTTGACATTTTTTCGACCGCATAATCTAAGATTCTAAGGTAACACAAGAGTCAAATATACACTGGGTTAATCCCTATTTTTAACTTTCGCCAGTAATGTTTCGCATTCTTACAGAAAATATATGTAAATTATATATATGCATATATACAATACACATAATATATATATATATATATATATATATATATATATATATATATATATATATATATATATATATATATATATATATATATATATATATATATATAAATGTATATATATAATATATATAATATATATAAATATATAATTATATATATTTATAAATATATATTTTATATATATATATATTTTACATATATATACACACATTATATGCATACATAAATAAATATATTTGTATGTATATATACAATTAAACACTTGACCAACAATGTACAGTACTTTAGACTAGCAGCAGATCAAAAGTCATTTTGACCTTTTTATCAAACGTACCAACCAGCAAAAAAAAAAAAAAAACAGTAATGAAACAAATAATAGCAAGTGAACCCCATCAGCTGTCGATTGAACGATGAACCGATCCATTTGCCGAGATCAAACTTGATGATGATCGTGCGCTCAGTCGCAGGTGGAGGGTAAAAAAAATAAAAGGGTGGAGGCAGAGGAAGGAGGAGGAGGAGGAGGAGGAGGAGGAGGAGGAGGAGGAGGAGGAGGACCCTACGAGGTCCCTCGACGTCCAGGCAAAGAGAAATGCACCACTAAGTTATCCGCAGCCAACTTCCTGACGTGGTTCTGGCTGTTCGTTTATCTTGATACTTTCAAGGGGAAACTCGGCATTATACGTATGTATGTATGTATGTATGTATGTATGTATGTATATATGTACATATGTATGTATATATATATATTATATATATATATATATATATATATATTGTATATATATATATATATATATATATATATATATATATATATATATATATATATATATATATATATATATATATATATATATATATATATATATATATATATATATATATATATATATATATATATATATATATATATATATATATATATATATATATATATATATATATATAACTATGCATCCTATTTCCTTTACCTGAAACATACACATATGAGAATATACCTAACATACGCCAAGGTCCCCATGGAACTCTACCTATTTGTGCTCAGGAAACCAAATGCACAAACAAACAGAAGACTAAGACTCTCAGGTGGAGAGTGAGAACGCTGCCTTCATGAAATATTAAGGAAAGCGTCGTGGCGCCATATTTCAGTTCCCATAACCCCCGGTAATGTTTTGATAAGACTGGACTGAGCGTGATGTCATCAGAGGACTGATTATGACGTCATCAAACGACGATGACGTCAGAAAGTTGTCATGGACTCCATGTCCCCTAGCTGCGACCCCTTTCGTTTCTTTTGCTGCACCTCCTTTCATATTCTCTTTCTTTCATCCTACTTTCCACCCTCTCCTAACAATAGGTTCATGGTGCAACTGCGAGGCTTTCCTCCTGTTACACCATTCAGACCTTTTTACTGTCAATTTACGTTTCAGCGCTCAATGACCTCATAGGTCCCAGTGCTTGGCCTCTGGCCTAAATTCTATATTCAGTCAATCAGTGTACTGCTTTTGACTCAAATTTTCTCTCTCTACGAACTGGTAAGTTCTCTTATGTGGAATTGTCCTTTCTGCATTGAAGGATTTTTTGGCCTGTTCCAGATGGATAACAGGCGAATTTCGAGTATTAATAACAATAATAATAATAATAATGTAGCTCACCAATGAATACGAAATACTGTTGCAAAATCAAGAGATAAAATTTCTTGATGTTGACTCGGGAAGAAAATGTCGTCGTTTATCATCCACACTTAAGCACACCTGACACTCATCACGGCTAGTTTATTTGGACGGAGAGAGAGAGAGAGAGAGAGAGAGAGAGAGAGAGGAATGAGGGAGACTTACTGTTGTGCAAGAAAAATTGCAACTTTATCTGAATAGAATTATACTTTTAAAAAATAAAATGTAAAATATATAATCTGTACAATTCATTGTGGCAATATAGTGCAAAGTCATTTTTGTAATATGTTAATATTAAGGCCATAGTAAGAAAAGGTGTAACTTTATCTAAATAAAATTGTGGCCAAACCACACTTTACATTACTCTTTGCTAAGACTTAACTTTCTAAACTATTCCTTACCATGGTTAGCTAGCTAACTACCCTCATTCCTCTTTCACCCATCTTACCTATCAGCAAAAAAAAAAAAATCCTATAATATACTTACAAACACACGTGCTCGTGCACATTTAAATTACTTGAAAGTTCGTACGTGAGTCGTCGTGTTGTATTCTTTCATGTATGTAAAAAATTAAAGACAACAGTTTATAGCAACTTAATGTCATAACAACGGTTAGTATTCCTTGAAAACTGTACAGCGTATGACAGATGGATTCCCTTGAGAGAATAGTGTGGTTATTTGGTAGGAAAGGAGCCGGGGGAGGCAAATTCCTGAGATGTATGCTAGTATTGCACCAGCCCCGCCTTTTTTGCCATGCCCCTAGTGTTAGGTTGCGTTAGTTTAGGTTGAATCAGAATTGTAGTGGCAACTTGGGTGTGGGAAACATAATGAGATTATTTTCAAGAAAATGCCATGGTTAGTTTTTAAGATAGGGCGTCCCGCTTTTTTCAGGGAAAAATCCCGGTACTCGGTTGCATCTCGGGGACAATGTAGCCGGGAGGGGGAAAAATATGCTATGAGGAGCTGTTCATCTGAGATCTGGAGGTGGAGGAAAAGGCCTCTCAGTAGATTTCGCGGATACTGAGAAGTCATGCAGTGGAAATGATACAAGTGAGAAGCTTGCCTGGGGGTTTATGAACGGAGAGTGACTCGTTTAACGCTAAATATGTCAGTGCAGTTTGGGGAGCTACTTTCGCATTGCTGTTTATTGGATTTCCCGACTGATTTAATTTAGGGAAATAAGAGGTTGCAGGTGAATGTTTGTTTGGTAAACAATGCAGCGTGAGTGATGAAAAGTAGCAATGAACTTTATTCATTACCTGTGATTTGACTTTGCTGTATGTACAGTAAGTACTAATGACCTCGTTTTATCTCACATTCTGAGGGCAGCATTTCCTCCTAACTCATGCTTGGGACTGCTGAATATTTAGTGAAAAACTGAACATTATCGGAACCCCAAGATTTTAGAATATTGCATGAGTCAGACTTCTTTTGAAGAAGTTAACCCAAAATGCATGTCGCTAAGTATGTCCTGTAGCATTCAAATGTCAAAATTGTTCCAAGAATTTATATAATTTATGGATGGCTCTAAGTAACACCATTATTCATAGTAGTTAATCAAAGTACACCCCAAAAGATGACCTTAAATCCCTGCTTGAATTACACCTTTTAAGGAGCCAGGGGTACCTAAAGGTACCCAGATGTTCTACAGTCCAAATCGCAGAGATCAGGTAAGGAAAATCTGAGCACCAAACTCTTGGTCTCCTAAACAGCATAACAGATGAAGGGTAACATTCTGAGTTATTGTATTGCTTCACCAAACAGGTAAATATTTTTCCTTTCATTTCTGCGGAATGTGTCATTATCTAATTGGTGTTTTGATTTATTTTTCAGATGGTGAGAAATTTATTCTGATGCCCCCTTTATCTGATTGCTCCTTGTTTAGTATTATATTTGGTGATAAGCTCCTTGCGATAAAAGGTTTTATAAATTTTTCACTCTTTAATTCTAAGTACGAGAAATGCATTCACAAATAATTTAATGATAGTTACTTCTTCCAAAGTGGAAAAAATTAATGTTTACTTAATAAGTTAGAAGACGCAGGAAAATTTTAAGTTAAGAAGTATATGCATCTTCTTTTCAGGATTCCTCTATCCAAAAATTTTTTTTAAAATCTTAAATGAAACAATTTGAGTAACATGTGATGTTCTAATCTAATTAATGATGGAATTGAGTGTTTATCTTCAGTCTGAAATTAAACCAGAATAAGTTTTAATGCATGAGACACTATTATATAGCCTGGCATGACAATACACAGGATTTACAGTCTAAGAGCAAAGGAGTCTTTCATGAAATGGATTATTCGTTGTGTTGATTGCATGCAAGTCAATATTTATCGTACATCGTTTTATTCACTCACATTTTGTTGATGTTCATCACTGAATTTGTTGACTTAGACGAGGCCCTGTTCGACTCTGCCAGTCAGTGCTGGCTGATTTGACCACTTCTTTTTTTTTTGTTTTTTTGTTTTTGTTTATGTTCTTGTCCCCGAGTGGTCGTTTTTAATTACAGTTTTCCTTTGTTTTTCTAGCACGCACTAAGAAAAAATATCAGAGTGTGAAGATGTAGGGGGCAAGCGCAGAGAGTAAAAAGCATTTATCGTCTCGATTGGATGTGGTAAGTCAAGGAAAGGCCATCCAACCTTACATAATATATTTACATGTCCTCCTGCAGATCTTCCACAAACCCTACGGACTGTTGTTGTTCTTCTTGTGTCTTCCCTTCTTCACACACCAACGGCAAACAGAAATTCCGTCCCCTGTTTCTGTCCTCGTCTTTGACATAGTTATTGCCTCGTCCGATCTTCCGTTATGTCCCACGAAACAATGAATTTCGTCTTCTTTCTTGTTCTGATTTTGATGCAACCTTGTTCCCTTGACATTTCCCACCTACTCTTCTTCTACACTAGTATGAGTTTTCTCATTGTTTTGGAAACCTTAATTTCACTGTCATTCACAGAATGTTAGGAGTTACTAGGACTGGTCAGGACATTATACCCTACATTTCCGCCTAATTTTTTTTTTTCTGGAATCTCTACGAATCATCTAACAGAATGAATGAGAACTATACATGAAAACTGACTCGTGCACACAGACATTAAATATATATGAACATATATATATACATACATATATATGTGTGTATATATGTATATATAGATATATATATGTATATATATATTTATATATGTTTATATATAATGAATTTATATTTGTATGTATATGTATATATATGCATATCCATACATTATATTATGCATATATATACATATATAAGTATATATATATATATATATATATATATATATATATATATATATATATTTATAATGTGTATTTATATATAATATATATATGTATATATTATTACATGTTATAGACAGTATATATAAAAAGTAGGTATCCATAAATTACTATATATAAATTTTCTTCCAATCTTCATATCGACGTGGTTGAAGATGTTGAGTATTTGTGTGAGCTGAAATCGAAGATGCGTTCTTTTTAAGACTTGTCTCGACTTCAACAAAGAGGTTTGAATTCAGTGACGAATTCAGAATGATCTACAGGGTAGCAAAATTTGTTATATACTTGGGACAAGTTTGCTATCCCCAAGCATTCTAAACCCTAGTTTTTGCCATCACGATAAACTGACTACTAAGTACATAATTCACTGCTAAAGTAAACAGAGGCACGCTGGGATAGATGGGCATTCTCAGTCGCTTTGTTTCGCCCGGGGAGGGGGGGGGAGGCGCGGGGGGATGCTGGGACGCCTACTGACCATGGCACTATTGTTGGTGATTACCAGACCACGAAGTTGCTACGAAGATACTCGCATCGAGGAAATCTTTGTCCTCTTAAGTGAGTATCGTTTTCCAGTGACTAAACTGAAGAATATTCTGCTCTCTCTCTCTCTCTCTCTCTCTCTCTCTCTCTCTCTCTCTCTCTCTCTCTCTCTCTCTCTCTCTCTGTCGTTCCACACTGTCATTTTTATCTTTTTTCCATGCTTTACCAAGACATACCAATTTAGTTGCCAGTCAGACGGACTGATATGAGGATTTCATTACCCTGCCTTCACAACAATTAACATTTTTTCATCACTTCTGCTTCCTGAGCTGTACAAGACACCTGCTATAGAAAGTAGACAAATGACAGCAGAGAATGATTGACGAAAGCTTTTCAAAAATGTTGCAGCTGGTACAGCTGCTAAGAGCGCTGATTGGCTATTGATTGAGTCCGGATCACATAGCCTCACTGACAATCATGAAATAATTACTTAACGATTGCGATCTACTTCTAAACATTATGAAAAAATGGTAAATTATTTTTAAACATTTCTGCTTTTGCCCTCCGAAGATTTTACAAAACCAGTCAGTGAAACGCTTACTTCACTTTACGAATGGCAACACTCCTTTGGTGAGATTTAATGAAGAGTATGTATTTTCAAGCTATTTTCTTTGAGTGTTCTTTAACGTAACAAGGAAAAAATGCGCCGAAGTTTCTTCGGCGCAATCATGTTTTCTGTACAGCCGCTACAGCGTATAATCAAGGCCACCGTGGTCTCGGTATAATGCTGTATGAGCCACGGCCCATGAAACTGTAACCACAGCCCGGTGGTGGCATATCCTATATTGTTGCCAGAAGCACGATTATGGCTAACTTGAACATTAAATAAAATAAAAAGAGGCTAGAGGGCTGCAATTTGGTATGTTTGATGATTGGAGGGTGGGTGATCAATATACCAATTTGCAGCCCTCTAGCCTCAGTACTTTGTAAGATCTGAGGGCGGACAGAAAAACTGCGGACAGAAAAAAGAATAAGTCAGACGGACACACATAAATAAAGGCAAACATTTATAGTTTTCTTTTACAGAAAACTAATATAGAATAAGTCCTCGTGGTCAAGTGGTCATGGTATTTTGAGTTTTTTGAGCACCATAAATAAAGGGGAATGTAAACAAACATTTAATAATACACTGATCCTACATTACTTCCAAATCTCGAGAGAGACAGAAAGAGGAAAGTAAAGGCAAACAACAAAAACAGCGGCCTATGTAGACCCTACAGAAATTTAAGGTGAACTACACATAGACCTTTGTAGACCTATAGGACTTTAAGGTAAACTAAACATATGTCTTTGTAGACCCTACAGAAATTTAAGGTAAACTACACATAGACCTTTGTAAACCTTACAGAAATTTAAGGTAAACTACATAGACCTTTGTAAACCCTACAGAAGTTTAAGGTAAACTACATAGACCTTTGTAGACCCTACAGAAATTTAAGGTAAACTAGACCTTTGTAGACCCTACAGAAATTTAAGGTAAACTACACATAGACCTTTGTAAACCCTAAACCTTTGTAAACCCTACAGAAATTTAAGGTAAACTACACATAGACCTTTGTAAACCCTACAGAAATTTAAAAACTACACATAGACCTTTGTAAACCCTAGAAATTTAAGGTAAACTACACATAGACCTTTAAACCCTACAGAAATTTAAGGTAAACTACATAGACCTTTGTAGACCCTACAGAAATTTAAGGTAAACTACACATAGACCTTTGTAAACCCTACAGAAATTTAAGGTAAATTACACATAGACCTTTGTAGACCCTACAGAAATTTAAGGTAAACTACACATAGGCCTTTGTAAACCCTACAGAAATTTAAGGTAAACTACACATAGACCTTTGTAAACCCTACAGAAATTTAAGGTAAACTACACATAGACCTTTGTAAACCCTACAGAAATTTAAGGTAAACTACACATAGACCTTTGTAGACCCTACAGAAATTTAAGGTAAACTACACATAGACCTTTGTAAACCCTACAGAAGTTTAAGGTAAACTACACAGACCTTAGACCCTTTGTAAACTACACATAGACCTTTGTAAACCCTTTTAAGGTAAACTACACATAGACCTTTGTAAACCCTACAGAAGTTTAAGGTAAACTACACATAGACCTTTGTAGACCCTTTTAAGTAAACTACACATAGACCTTTGTAAACCCTACAGAAGTTTAAGGTAAACCACATAGACCTTTGTAGACCCTACAGAAATTTAAGGTAAACTACACATAGACCTTTGTAAACCCTACAGAAATTTAAGGTAAACTACACATAGACCTTTGTAGACCCTACAGAAATTTAAGGTAAACTACACATAGACCTTTGTAAACCCTACAGAAATTTAAGGTAAACTACACATAGACCTTTGTAGACCCTACAGAAATTTAAGGTACATAGACCTTTGTAAACCCTATTTAAGCTACACATTTTGTAGACCCTATAGAAATTTAAGGTAAACTACACATAGGCCTTGTAGACCCTACAGAAATTTAAGGTATACTAAACATAGGCTTTTGTAGACCCTACAGAAACTTAAGGAAAACTACACAAAGCCTTTGTAAACCCTACAGAAATTTTGGGACAGATCAACCATTGGACTTAAAGAAGCAGAACTTACAGCATCTGGCGCGACAGGGATGAAAATCAATACAGATTTTGAAGGGTTCGACTTTTGCTCTTTTGACCCACTGCATTTTACACGGACCGTTCCAAACTCTGGTCTAAATGACATTTATATTGTTTTTATTTCTATTTTTTTTTTAAGATAGTATTACTGAACACCTAGAAATATCAGGTGTTATTCGCTTGCTGATAGTGCAATTCGTGAGTTGCTGTGCACTTGGCAATTTTCTATTAATCCACGTACGAAGGTCCCGTATACAACTTAGTAATAATAAAGTAACAAACCATTTGCCCATAATATTAATAACAGGAGAAAGAGATCCACTAGGGAGAAATTTACTGACCTATTTTTATGTTACATACAAATTTTTACAGATAAGCCTATTACGAAACAGTTGTCTTAACTAATAATGGCTCTTGCTATCGTCTTTAGAGGATCCTTGTGATGAGATTTTCAGTTTGGTGATCTGGTCTTACTTTAACCTCGTAATCTCGTCCACGATCCGTTGTATACTTCCACGTGGTCTTCACTATTCCATTGCCTTTCTGCAGTCTGGGGATTTTCAGTAATCTCTCTCTCTCACCGTCATTAAAACACCTTTACTGAAAATGCCTAGATTGAAACAAAGCAAAGGATTAGCCAGGACCATGTGGAGGCAAACAACTGGCTGCGAACGAAATCAGAAGCTAGGTATTGAAAATTTACGGGCTGCTCTTGGAGCAATACCCTGTGCTTACTTTGTTTAACAACAAAGCAAAAAAAAAAAAAAAAAGGCTTGAAAATCATATCAAAAGGATCTTCAGAAGGTGATTGTCAGGAGCGAAGTAAGCCAGGTGCAATGCTTTGTAAATAGCTTTATCTGTAAAAATGTGTATATTACCAAAGAAACACAAGTACACAGATATCTCCAAATGGATCTCTTCCTAATGTCATCAACTCGAACGGGAATGTTCCTTGACTTTTATCATTACTACCGCTACTACTACAGCTAATGATAAGAATAATAAGTTGGTAATCTGTAGCCTTGTTTCAATCTGAGGATTTTCAGCAATCCTTCTCTCCCAGTCCTTGAGACGTGATGCCCCGGTTTGACCTTTGGACCAGATTCAGTAGACCTGACTCTCTGAACTCATCAAGAATTTGTTGCTGTTATCTAAGCTGTTGAATACTTTCTTTCCTGCTATTATGGGAAGCGAGTTGGGGATGGCCCCAAACGAGTCGATTCAAGGACATATCAAGATGATTCACGGTTTATAGAATTGCCACTTCATTTTAAATTAACGTTTATATATCCTTGCAGAAACCATTCACACCAGAGGAGTCGCGTCATTTCAAGTCACATCGAGTCGAGTTTTGCAGAGTTACATAGGGCTGGTTCCATTTTCTTCATTAAATAAGTTGCTGTGGTTAGTGCATCATGCAAGTGGACGTCTTAACACATTTATTGGGAGAGTATTGTGTTATACATGATCCCAGTGAACAAGGCAACTGGGATCATTGTGCTCAGCGGTCATCTTAATCTGGAGAACTTTTGTGGATGGTCCACTAAGCCTGGGAATAAATCGCTGAAGTTCCCACAAGATGGGCCTTTTGTTGTTGAATTCATGCTTTCAGATTTAAGTTTTACCTCAAAGTTTATGGCACCAAATCCTAAACAATATGTCTAATTCAGAGAGAATAGCTTCCATAATTCTCAAAATCAGGCTGGATATTGACCAATTCAAGTTGGTTAATGGTGTGAACAGTAATATTAAAATGAATCATCAGATGACTCTAATGACATGACTCGACTCGTTGGTGTAAATGATTTCGTATGTGTACTTTACAGAGGCCAGTGGTGGGAAAGGCTGGTCCTGGTCTTGAGTACCAACCAGTAGCTTAGGCCAAGTTGTCTTCGGCCTGTGTACTTCACAAGAGCCAGTACTAAAAGAGACTGGCTCTAGGTTTGAGTACCAGCAAACTATCGTTCAAACCCCAGGAACATTTAGTACCATCCTGAAGTACAGACCAAAGGTGTCTTCACTCTGTTTACCATAGAGAAGTCAGTACTGAGAGAGGCTGGCCATGGGTTTGAATACTGGTAGACTGTCGTTTGGACCCTAAGTATGTTGAGTATCTTGCAGAAGTTCAAGCCAAAGTATCCTCTTTAAGTGTACTTACAGGGCCAATTGTGACAGAGGCCATATCTGGTCTGGTTTACCTTTAGATTGTCCCAGCTGGGGTGGTAATAGTGGTAGAAATTCAAATCAGGAAAACATTAATAGATATATGGATAAACATTTTATTATTATTATTATTATTATTATTATTATTATTATTATTATTATTATTATTATTATTATTATTATTATTATTATTATTCCTGTGCTCTCATCATGTTCCAACAATTGCGAGATCTTGTAGTTATCAAGTGACCATACTACACTCGAGCATATAGTTACAAATGCAGTCTTGTTTGACAGAGTATTGATGGGGTATAATGTTCTTTATCTTATACACTATGGTATATGTGTGTGTCTGCATATTCGTCTCCTAAAACCATTGTCCAAAAGTCTTATTCTTACGCATAACTTCTTTCCTAACAAAGAAATACGACTCCTGTATATCATTTGAGTCGAGCTTCAAAAGATTCTCACTTCTTAAATGTATATTTACATGATCCAAAGGACATGATTTTCATATAGGTCGTACTACTGACACAGTGTGTCTTGCAGACTTTTTACACGCCCACACACATTTACAAACGATACAGTTTGTTCCCTAGTGAATTTCCCTTCAGATAAGAAAGGTTGGGTGGCCTTTTATTCTACAAGAGTGTACAGCAGAATTGTGGTTTGAAATAAAAAAAAATAATAATAATTTGTCAGCATGATGGAGGTTTTCTCTCTCTCCAGTGACTAATGGCAAATTTGACTTGTGCATATTTCCCAAACGAAAATATGATTATTAATACTCTTTTGTAAATAAGCTTGTTTCTTTGTGATTCACTTCACTAATATAAAATTATACTAGTCATTGCTTAGTTACTTTTAAATCTGGATAAATAAATATTCTGATTGAAAAACGCATCCAGTCATTTAAAATTCATGAAACTAATTAGAAATATCATTATTTCCTTCATATTTCAGTGGTGTAAGACCATAGAGAAGCGCATGGCATGAAAATTTAACATAATTCACCATAAGCTTAAAAAAACACTTGAGTTTCAATTAGCTACTATTGTGTGCTATATTGGCTGCATTTTGTAAGTCCAACTCCAAACCTTGTCAGGGTTTAAGAGCAAGTAATTCAATGCTAACAGTCTTTGTAAGAAGATGAAAATATTCTGAGACCAGTAAGAATCTATTAGCTATTGTGCCCAGCTCTTTTTATTCAGTTATGAAAAGAAAGAACGCTCATACATTCCTACTTGCATCAGGTAGCAAAAGAGTATTCACTTGATCAAGGAACTGCAGTAAGTAGAAAAATGGCAAGGAAATGCTACTCCCGTGTTTTTTTTTATTAACCTGTTTTTAAGTAGTTAGAGAATAGTGTGTGCATCGTAAACCCAACTACTTGCACTTCTCTAGGAATGCTCCTTTGCAGCTTTACCAACCGACAGAATTAACCAGCTGCGGATTTATCTGGGTAATTTCTAATTATCTTCAGGTGTGATGTGATCTGGAGACATCCATCTTTGTCATCGCCATCAGACTTTCTTCATCTCCTCCTCCTCCTCCTCCTCCTCCTCCTCCTCCTCCTCCTCCTCCTCACCCCTCTGGATCTCTCATTTCAGTATAACCTAAAGTGTTGCTCCTCTGTGTGTTAATTTTTCTCTTTCCTTGTCTTTGTGGTATTATTGTTCAACTTAGTATTCTTGGCGTTTTGTCAGATTTCCCCATGACTGTTTCCTTATATTTTGAACAAAACCTAATTTTGTGCTCCTTTTTATATTTAACAACCTAAAAATAATTTTTTAATTCTATTGTTTTTGTATGATTTCTCTGAGAAGGTAAAGGTAATCTTCTTCAGATGATGTGGGTTTTGACTGTAGTGTGTAATATTTGCTTCAGTGCATGTGTCTAACACTGAGGTCGAGAAAATAGCCCACTTATTTCAATAGCATGGTATCTCACCTATTAACATGGAATGCAGTTACAATTCTGAACTCTTAATGCCAGTTTTTAATGTTCTTTGCCTCTTTCAGAGTTGGTAAGCCTAGTCAACAGCCTCAGCAGTGCATGCAGTAGCATCAGGGGTGAGAGCAGCAGGGACAGCACTGCTGCTAGTACCAATGACAGCACAGCGGTTATTGTCGACAGCAGCTTAGGAGATAGCAGCAGAGCTGGCAGCAGGCACAGCTTATCAGACAGTGCTCAAAGCACCGTTGATAGGAGTACAGTGGGGAGCCGCCAAAGCACAGCCGATACAGTCAACAGTGGACTTAGCAGTCGTAACATTGACAGCCTTAACAGCAGAAACAGTGTCCTTAGCAGCAGGAGCAGTGGTGGCTGCAGCAGCAGAGGGAGTGTGGGGAGCAGCAGCAGAAGCAGCAGCAGCAGACCAGGGAGCAGTCGAGATGATATGCAAGCTTCTCCAGGGAGTGGTGAAGTAGACGAATATGCAACTGTTCGACCTCCTGCAGTGTTTGAAGATGAGCCAGCGCCTTCTCCTATGCCTGTTTCTGCGGCATCTCATGTAGTGAATCCTATTTCTCAATCTAGTAGTGAAATTGAAACAACAGCACCCATGCTTTATCAAAATGCCACTAATCTAGACATTTATCAAAATAGTCCAAGCAATGCCTTTGCCTATGAGCCCCAATCACAGGACACTGGGGTTCAAAGGCCTAGTGATGTGCCCATTAGAAACTCTCAGACTGAGCAGAGAGATGTTTATATGCCTATTCAGTATGGTGAAGGACAAACTCAGTCAAAATATGATAAAAGTGAAAACATCAGTAATGATAATGATTTTATGGGGAAAGACAATGTTGAGGGAACATTTACAAATCAATATATGGGAGAAGACACTCTTGATCATTCTTCACATGACCAGTTAACTGATAGTACAACCTTAGAAGACGTCTTAGATTCTCTCTTGGCCCTTCCCTCTGCCTCTAGGTCTCCGAGTCCTGTTAGTAGTAGTCATCACTCAATAGCAAGGCCCTTCAGCCATCCAGGCTTTAGCAGTGGGCAAGAGGAAAGAGGAGAAGCTGCTTATCGATCGTCTCACTACAGCATTGAGCAATCTCAAGGGCGTACTGCAGGGCATGATGCTTCCTCTGTCAATGTGCTCCATTATGGTAACTTCCGAAACCACGACCTTCCGACAGATTTCAAGAATGAAGGATACAGAAAATCTTTCAGTTATAGTTCTAGCAGTGGTGATAGTAGCTACCTTCAACAACCCCCATTGCCTCAGCCTCAGCATCGCCACCACACTGTAGGAGGAGGAGGGGGAGGTGGAGGAGGAGGAGGAGGTATTGTTGGAGGGTCCCTTCAGCAAGAGCGCCATTACCATCATCTTGATCATCGCCCTCCATCTGAAGGTTCTTCCGCGTCCTTCTTCCTTGGGAGGGATGAAGGTGAGAGTGCTGAGTAAGTTTCATGGTGATAGTTTGCTTCCGCTTATTGTGTCTGAACCCTGATCCCTGTGACCTGACCTTCCTCCAGAATACCAATAGAGATATGACCCATTTTATCATCACAGGAAGTGGAAAGTGATGCTAGAGTGGTGTCATTCTCAAGCAACCTTTGTGTAACCTTTCACCCCATCCAGAAATAATGATAATAATAAAAAAAGAGATTCCCCACCTCCCCGACCCCAATCCCCTACATAAGATTATAGCTTAGGTTCACCGGTAGGATTCATTTATGAAGTAGGTAAAATCGGGATCTTTGATTGGACTGAAAGGTCAGCAGTTAAAGATAAACTTCCCAGTGCTAAAGATAAGGTCAATTCTCAGGGCACCTAGATAAATTGTAGTTAATTGTAAATCACTAAATTCTTACTAGATATTAAAACATTCAAGGTTCTTCCATTGCAAAAGATAGAGAATATGTAAGATAATCTTGCCATATTTGTACCACACATAGACAGTGATATGTACATACTACATACATTAACAATTTTCTATTCACAGTTAATTTCTCAAGTGCCGTGGCATTCAGTACACTGAAATGAGTAAGTCTTAGACTCATATATATATATCACTTTAAGTGCCAGAGCGTATATAATTAGAATCCATAGGACCCTTCTCTTGTGTATGAAGGATCTCTCTCTTTCTCCTCTCCAAAACAATCCCGAATTTTGACCCTCATCAATTTCATTTTCTAGGAAGATGTGACTCTAGAGGAAGTATTTAAGTCAAAACATCTTATAACCCTCACGATGCAACCAACATGATTTCTTAGGTAAAAGAAAAATATTGTTGCTATTAACAGTTGTATTTGCGTAAACCAATTAGTTTACTTAACCTGTAGAAATTAGTTGTTGAAGACAGATAACAAAATTGTATTTGTGGGCGAGAGGCTGGTCTTGATATCTTTGCATAGCTGATAGACCCAAAACGAGTCTTCTTGTGTTGTTACGATTTTCATGCATAATTGCAAGCTGCAGCAATATACACTAGTTGAATTTGCAAGTGAGTAGATCACACTAGGCTTCCAGTTAGAAGGATTAAGATCAGGTTAATCCTGATTGTTGAAGTAGTGGAGAGAAATATTTTGTAAAATCTTGGCTTTAATAATTGTAGGATAAGGATCTGGGAACAGGTGAAATAGATTGTGGACCTGTAAGTTCTCACAAAGTAGCTTTGCAGGCATGTGTTGTTTGGATTATTAGAGTGAATTGTAAGTATTTGAATAGGGTAATTATAAAGGCTTGGTACACGAGGCTGAGCTAAATTACGGCATTAAACTTCTTAGTGCATGTAGTTGGACTTAGAGAAAAATAATGATATAAAATAGATCAAAAGATACTCTTAATTATTTAGAAGTGAAACAGATGCTGTGATTTATTTTGAATGGAACAGAATTATTTTGAATATTGTGATATAAATAGAATTGGACCTTGAAAGTGGTGTTATGAGAAGCTGTACTGCCTGAGAGTTAGTGTTATAGGATTGACTTTGATAAAGTGGTGAACTGTGAAGGAATCAGTTCAAACGATCATTTTGTAACAGAAATGTGATTAATTGATTGCTAAACTATGAGAGGATGAAGTGGTGAAGAGGAACAATTAAAAACACATGAACTAACTTGAAAATTTTGATAAGCTTGTATAACAAAAGAAAATACTGGCGTAAGTAAGTGTCGTTAACGGAAAGAAGTAACAGCCATAAGGCAGCAAAGTACAAATAAAATATTGAAGCTATTGGCATGCGCTACTAGTGGCATTAGATTTCAGTGAAATTAGTAATTTTACTTGTATGAACTAGTTAAATTTCAGGAATGCACCGAAACTGCCAACTTAACCAACTGAATAGCAGCAAATCAAGTAAAATTATGTATGTGAATAGGATATTTGTACTGAAAAGTAATGACTGATGACAAATATTGCGCGATTAATGTAGATAAAACATTTACAACAGAGGAGATGATCAGCTATTCTCTTCCGTGAAAGTTGTCCAAGCTCTTGTCAAGTTTTGAAAAAGACTACAAAAAGTAATAGGATTATATTAGGTATGCTAAAGAGAACAGGTGGCTCTCAATGACACATGTGAAATAAAAGTTATAAAATTGGAGGGTTAAAAGTTGAAGTAAATTATGAGCTGTTTGGTAGCGGAAACAGAATATGCACTGGTATATCCTGTAGTATAGTACAGCCTTGTAGCAGTGTGATTAGTGCAAGAGTAGATGTAATGTGAACTTGTTAGGCTAAAATTGTTGAAGTGTGTTAGGCTGTAGTGTATTTAGTAGTTTTAGTAGTAAGTTAAGTATATCTTAGTTTAATCAGACCACTGAGCTGATTAACAGCTCTCCTAGGGCTGGCCAGAAGGATTAGACTTATTTTACGTGGCTAAGAACCAGTTGGTTGCCTAGCAACGGGACCTACAGCTTATTGTGGAATCCGAACCACATTATAGCGAGAAATGAATTTCTATCACCAGAAATAAATTCCTCTAATTCTTCATTGACCGGCCGGAGACTCGAACTCGGGCCTAGCAGAGTGCTAGCCAAGAACGCTACCAACTCGTCCAACGAGGAACTATAAAAAGATTAGGATGCTTTAGGGAAAGTGCAGGTGATTGAGGTATTGGTATGAATAATGTTGAAAGCTTCAAGCTGAAGAAAAACTAGCAGAGGTATAATTTGTGTGGAGGTGCTAGGCAAGAGTAATTGGAATATTAGATGTCCTAGACTAAAAATGAAACTAGAAGAGATAATGTTAAAAACTGAATGGAAATTGTTGTTCTGTAATAGTCTAAATAGGTAAAATAGCTGAAGTATCAACAAAAGAACTGGTCTGTGAGATGGTAAACCATAAGTAGAAGAATTACTGGTATGCATTGCTGGGATGCACTAGACTAAAGCATAACAGAGGTATTGCTATGAATTGCTTGCCTAGCCTAAGCTAAAGTGTGCACATTAGAGTACTGGTATAAACTGCTGGACTGTGCTAGACAAAAATGGAAGTAGCTGAAGTATTAGCATAAGCTGCTGAGGTGTGCAAGGTAAAATTGAGCGCAACTGAGTTACTGGCCTAAATTTCTTGACTGTGCTTTGCTAAAGTGTAAGTACATGATGTATTAGAACAAATTTTTGGACTTTAAGAGAATTTATGGTATATTGTAAGTAACAGGTGTTGGTATAAATTGCAGATCTGTGCTAGGCCAAAATGTAAGTAGTGAAGTGTTTTGGTATAAAGAAACAAAATGTATTCCGCGAAAGTGGATATAGCAGAGATATAAGAATGCTTAGCTGGACCATACAATTCTGAAGTGCAAGCATCAGAGGTATTGGAGTAATTTATACGAATGCTTTGTAAATAATTAACATAATGTTATGAACTGCCCAGAACGTATTTTAAGTGATTTATTTAGTGATATAAGTAGCCTGAAATGGAGCAGCAGTACTTAGACACTTGACTAGCATGAAAACTACAGAATTTCTGGAAGCGAAGAATGCATTGCAGTAGTAACGAATAAGACTGTTGAAATGTCTGATTGGCCTGCATTTAGAGGGTTGGTTGCATGGCGACAGAAAACAAGGCTTTTGCTAATGTAGGTAAGGAACTTGATGCAAATAACTAGATCACGGTGAAATTACCGATGTAGACAAAGCCAGGTGAGTGGACTTGGGGTACGAAGAGAGTGAATGGTTACTTAAGACTGTAGTGAAAGTATGACTGTTGACAATGATGTGTTTACTCTAGTGAAATAAAATAGAGCTGAATTATATAAATTAATGGGCGAGATTGCGCCAGATAGAATTTAATTTTTTTGTTTTATTTAGTCGAATTTTGAACCCTTCTGAACGAATAAACTATATCGTCGTTGAAAATAGAAAAGAGAGATCGTTTCTGTGAATCTTGAGAAAATGATAATTAGTTTCTAGTCAGTGAAAGTTAAATTTTTCAGTTTTGGGGGGGAAAGCAAGAAACACATGAGATAGTTGACATAAATCTCTGTGACCTGATGATAAATTAAGAAAATAAAAGACTGGGACGCTCTCAGAATATTAAAGCCATCATCTTTGCAGAGAAAAATGTGATTGATTTTGTTGAAAAAATGTCATTGTAGTTAACTTGGAAGAAAATCATACTGCGATTTTTTTTTATAAAATGTGTAAAATGATCGAGATTTTTGGAGTAACGGATGGAAAAACAGGACGTTAATGAAGGAGTTATTTTTGATAGCCAGAAAAATTGGCAAAAATTTTCCGTAAAGGATGGAAAAAAAGAGACAAGAGTTATGAGTGCTACATATTTGAATGTATTTTTATTGATCAGGAAAGGAAAACCTGAGGCACATGTTTTTTTAAAATTTCTCGAAAAGCATCAACAGAATATGAAGACATCTGATGAGGAATGAAGATCTTTATCTTGGAAGAATGATTGAAAGAAGACCTGTTTCATTTGCGGTTCTTAATAGTTCAGCGGGTCAACAGAGTATATGTCTGAGAATGCAGTGATGATAGATAATATTTCAGGATTGTCTCGTATGTATATGTATGTATGTATGTATGTATGTATATATTTATATATATACATATATGTATGTGTATATATTGTATATATACGTGTATATATAGTTATGTATATATAATACAGTATATATATGTATTTATACATATATGTATATGTATACATATGTATACATATACGTTCTTCGTGCAGTAATCTAACCATTTACTAAGGATGTGCAGGCTAAAAATCAAAATGAAATGGATAAATGATATGTATATATTATAGATAACTGGAACATACCAGCGTTCTGGATTTCACAACATTTTCAATGACTGAGTTAGATAGATTTTCTTTTTGTTTTTAACTAGGTTATATAGATCCATAAGAGAATTATCAGTCTAAGTCCATTATGTATGCTGCGCAGGCAACCGCTGCAATTGATGCTTAACTTGGTAGCAACTGAGAAGGGTCCCATCAGCTGGAATTCTGGAAGAAGCAGACTTCCAGGGAAGCAACCGCCTCTCGCCTATTTAGATCAGTCTTATGAAATGAGAGATAAAGAATGATACTCCAAACTTCATTTTTTTTTTTGTTTATTTGTTTACTGTTGATTTGAGTCTGTTTCTTTGTTTACCTGTTTTGATTTCTTGAATTGATTGAGGGCTGCATGGATAGACTAAGTCAATCTCCCTAACCCGGGTGACCCTCTCGACCTGTGACCTTTTCCAGGCCAAGCACAGGTAGCCTAGTATCCAGGACCAAACGACATTACCTCTTGTGTTGTTCCATGACCAAGCACTAGATTAGAGAAAGAGAGAAAGAGAGAAAGAGAGATAATAAGAGAGAGAAAGCGAGAGAAAGATGGGCAAAGGCGGCATCCTCCCCCATACCACTACTACTACTACTACTACTACTACTACTACTACCGTACTACTACTACTACTACTACTACTACTACTACCCCCCATGGCAACAGGATAATAGAGAAAAAAAAGACTACCCCTTCCCTCTCTCCAGGTACTGCTGAATCGCTCGCTCGTCCGCTTTCAGTCAATTTTAATCCGTTTGCACTTTTCTGCTCCCGCTGACGCTGCTACTACTACTACTACTACTACTACTACTACCACTACTACTACTACTACTACTACTACCACTACCACTACCAATACTACCACTACTACCGCTGCTGCTGCTGCTATAGATGCTTCTACTAACTGCTCGTGCGTGTGATGGTGACGAAGGTGATCACCATATTTGATGATGATTGATGGTGATGCCGAGTCATGCTGCTGTTGCTGATGCTGTTTTTACTGATGCTGTTTTTTTTTAACTGATGCTGTTATCCCGCTGCATCCCCTTTAGCTATGCACCATCTAGGACTCTTGGCCGAACGGCGAATGAAGAGTCACGTGACTGCCTTGCAAGCGTCGATAAAGGGTACACTCGTTCGATGCTGCTTGTGTTTCATGATTGTGAGTCTCTCTCTCTCTCTCTCTCTCTCTCTCTCTCTCTCTCTCTCTCTCTCTCTCTCTCTCTGTAGTATTCAAAAAGCGAGTAACATGATGAACAGTGTTAAATAAAAGTCGTCTGTTTTAATTAAATCTTGATTAAAAAAGCGTCACGCCTAAAAAATGTTGGAAAAAATAGTACATTTTGAGGTTACATCAGATATGATTTTCAGTAGTTATTTAATGTAATATAATTATTTAACACGGGCCCTTGTCCTGTACTGTAATGTTGGTATTATTTTCCACTTTTTGAAGCGCTCAGATCTGTAAATGACTTGACCGGCATTGCATAGATTATCTTTCATATTTTACGATGTAAAAAAAAAAATAGTACAGTCAGTGCTCAGCAGTATAAATGTAATATGAACCAACAAAACGAGCTAATTGATAATAATGATAATAAATTCCCAAAGAATAACTTTCAACAGAGAATGAACAGAGAGAGAGAGACAGAGAGAGAGAGACAGAGAGAGAGAGAGACAGAGAGAGAGAGAGAGACAGAGAGAGAGAGAGAGGGAGGGAGGTTTTCCCTCTCCTGAGCACCATGTTCCCTTGGTTTTGCTTGCAAAGTCACGTGACGTGATTCGCTTATAGCTTTCCGACTCACCCTGGAAATATATATAAATTGCCTCAATTTTCCCACATTCTATAGTTAGTCCACACTTTTATTCCACCTCTTTTATTGATTTTTTCCTTTAAAATGACTCACATTAGACTTATATCTGCCATCATCAGTTTTATATTAGTTGTGGATGAATGAATGAGTGGTTGATACCATATGTATATATATATATATGTATATATATATATATATAGTATGTATGTATGTATGTATGTATGCAGATGTATGAATGAATCTACTAGATAGACTAATGAACACAACCCTTACAGAAGATAAGGCTGAGCCTACCATTGCATCCCCTCTGAACGACGGTGCTTCTTCTCCCTCATTTTTATCTTTTCAGAATGACCATATTTTCTCCATGATAGAGGACTCGAATCATTATTCTGTTATTACATTAGGTCTGGCACGTGGTCTATGAAGTATTTTGAAGTATTTACTCTACAAAATACTTTTTTCATTCAGTCGATACGTCCAGTATCGCGATAGCCAGAAGGCTGCTGTGTGGCACAAGCCTGCCCTCTGGTATCTTCTCGCCGAACTTTGCACTAAGGTTAGAGCCGATGTTTCTCTCTAATGGTGGCCAAAAGAAGGCGCTCATACTGTTTCAAGACTTAATCACAAGACCACGAGGCCAATATTAAAGGCAAAATTGACGTCGTGATCGGCGTCACACGAGTACGAAGCCAATTTTGGAGGCAGAATTGAACTCGTGCATGTTCGTTTTGGCGGTGTCTCGCATGACCACTACTTATTTACAAGCGCCTCGTCAATTTTGCCGCCGATATTGGCAGCCTGGTGCAAGAGTTCGACGACGAGATGTTGTTAAGGTGCCAGAAAGCGCGCTCGTGCGACATCATCGCCTTCTTGAGTTGCACGATTAGCTATCATCTGGATGAGGTCCATCACGGTGGCCTTGGTTGGATCGTATTTTTCCTAGCAAAGATCCGCGGGACGATCTCGTCTATAGAGAAAGTTATCAGCTGTCATTTATTTTTCCTCACCACTGTCTTCTTTCATTTCTGTTTAGTAGGTGGCGTCAGAAGTAGTATCGTGTGTCTCCTGTGCCGTTCTGGTTACCTCGGTAGTGTAAGAGTACTCTGTTTGATATAACTTATGAATAGATATTAGGTTAAAATCATATATATATATATATATATATATATATATATATATATATATATATATATATATATATATATATATATATATATATATATATATATGTATAATTACTGTATTCTGATCTCGGTGGATGGGCTTAACTTCATGTCATTAACTTAATATTAAGGAGCTTTAGTTTGCAATATACTTCTGTTAATCAGTGTTCAGTTGGTGTCGTAAAACTAAATGTTTAAATTATTTAGCGGTTAAACTTTTGAAAGAAAAATAAAGTCCCATTGTGCCGGCGGTGGAGGAGGAGGACTCGTGACGTCAGCCACTCCGCCCACCAAAGTCAAATGGGATGATGACGTCAGTTTGACGTCAGAGACCCCCTTTTTTTCCCCTCTGTTGAAATGTGACCGTCCTCGGCAACTTCTGTTATTTTTCGAAAAGTTTAGTTTCGCATATTTTTTTTTATTAGAGGGGAAGAATTTATTGAAAAAAGAAAATATGAACTATGGTTTTATGGTACATTCATATTATTGGGGAGTCTTTGAACAATTGTATCTTTCCTAGATAGTGACCTCCACGGGTTTTAACCCGGTATGTATCCATCTTTGCGGCGTGTTTAGTACAAGCCAGTTGAGATTGCCGTAAAAACATAAACAAAAGACTATAAATATTACAAAGATAATGGCCCCCAAGAAATATTAGTCCTAGATAACTACCCCCGAAAACCCTTTAGGGTCACTATCTAGAAGATCCGAACCATCTTGTAACGGATTACATGGACTGCATATCACGTGATTGTCAAATTCTTCAACTCAGCCCGTTAATAGATTCATATTTTTCCACCAGTATCAAATCCCTTCAACTCCAGTCGCCGCTGCCGAGAGTGAGAACGAATTTTAAAACCCGACGGTTTGTAAAGGACATTTCAGGGAGCCTGGGATGAAGACGGAAATAGCCTCCTCTTTATTTTTCCTTTTAAGGAGGACTTTGGAAAACATTTTCAAAGCCTGAGGAAACAGGGAGCCAGAAAGTGAGGCTTTTTGAGGAGCTGGGAAGAAGGGAGAGAGAGATAGAGAGAGAGAAAGGTGCTTGTGAAGACGGAAAGTGAAATATAAAGAAGGAAATTTTATAAAGGAGAAAGTTTTGTCTCTTAGGGAGAGTGGAGGATAAAGGAGAGAAGGATACTCTTGAATAGTAAAAGATTAGGAAGAAAAAGAAGATCCTTTGAAGGAGAGAGAAGATAAAGAAGTTTCGGGAGAAGAAAAATGAAGATTTGGAGGAAAGCGAGCCTTGGGAGAACGGAGTTGTTTTGACCTCCAACGAAGGTGACCGTCTCGCCTCTTACAAAAAAAAATGTTTGCCAAACAGGAGAAAGCAGGACGTTTAGAGCTCGAATGGTTCCTTTATGGGATAAGGAGTTTCAACGTAAAATTCAGATGGAAAAGAGAAGGGCAAACCCCGAATTTCAGCTAATTTTCAGAAGAAAATCAATTTTTTTTTTATACTAGTGGTGACTCTCTTAAGGATAAATGCGAAGGTTTGGGACCAAGAGAAAGAAATAAGAGTTAGATGATGACGAATTCGCGGTTTGGTGTCATAAAATGGCGTAATACTGGAAAGACGGCAGTTACCATAATCATCCCCAAACTCACAGAGAAAACATGTTCCCTAAGATTTAATCTTCTGATAGTTGAAAGCCTCACAAAAGCCTATGGAACAGAAACCTTATGTCCTTATGTAGCCCAGGCGTGGTGGAAACAAGAAGTAGAAGGGATGGAACACTGTGGAAGGTAGAAGAATAAATGGATTGGCAGCGGTTGTCAAGAGAACCGTCTTTCTTAAGTAACAAAGGACACGAATATAACAAAAGTTACTCGACTTATAGGATTTTAAAATAACAAAATAAAGTATTGGAAAATATAATATCAGTATCGTGTACGCTATTCAAAAACCCAAAGATATAGACGTCATAATTATAAGATAGAGAGACTCCCCAGAAATCCTGTGGTCTAAGTTTCCGTTACGAGATCAGTAGAAGACTCCTATAAATTGTAAGAGTTTGTTCATTACCGGCTTTGTGAAAGGTCCTGCTATTTCCCAAATGAACAGCAAGAGTGTAGTGTATTTTGGCGGAATTAATCAAGAGAGTTTATCAAGACTAGAAAAAATGATTAGATTTAGCATTGGTGAATTGTTTACTTCCTAAGCTGACATGTTCGGAACATGTTCCTTTAAACCAACTGTTCCCGAATTTTTAAAGGTTGAGTTTTGCTGATTTCCCTCAGTCTGTAGAAACATCAGATACATGTAAAGATGAAGATACTTTCAATATTAAGAGCTTAGAAGAGATTTTGCACAGGTAGGAAGACTTTGTCAGTTTAATAATCAGTTTATGGAATAATTATTTACTTTTAGGTCACAAGGAAAGAGAAACAATCTATTTGAGGACTCAAGTGAGTTATCTCCTGTATATATACTGTGTAGTGCGGATAATATAACTTCAGTGTAATAAGAAACGAAATAAAAAGATGCAAGAAAACTAAATTGCCAAGGTATATTAATTCTGCTTGCTGTCGACTTGATTCGATTTTTAAGTTCATTCTCCGGCAAGTTCATTCTCCACCAAGTTCATTCTCCTCCAAGTTCGTTTACCGACAAGTTCATTCTCCTCCAAGTTCGTTTACCGACAAGTTCATTCTCCTCCAAGTTCGTTTACCGACAAGTTCATTCTCCACCAAGTTCATTCTCCCCCAAGTGCATTCTCTGCCAAGTTCATTCTCCGCCAATTTCATTCTCCACGAAATTCATTCTCCACCAAGTTCGTTCTCCACCACACAAGGATGCTGAATCCATGATGAATTTGCCTACCAAAAGCAAATACATAAAAAAAGAGCACTCAGTAATGAAAGCTTCCGTATTTTGTCACAATTCTTGTTTTGATGAGACAACCAACCGTTCAAGGTTCTTATATGAGGGCTTTAGTCACTTGCGAAGGAATGTAATCTAGACGAAGCACACAGTCAGTTTATTATTATTATTATTATTATTATTATTATTATTATTATTATTATTATTATTATTATTATTATCCAAAATGACCGAATAGTCAGTCATTGAACGATATTTAAATTGTCATTAACTTGCAAAGCAACCTTCCACTGATTAGAATGCCATTTTTAAAAAAAACTATAACATGGAGAAAAAAATTATAGATTAATAAAGGGAGGTAAATCAACAAATGTACGTACACATACATATTTCGTATATATATATATATATATATATATATATATATATATATATATATATATATATATATATATATACATACATACTGTATATATGTATATACATATATGTGTGTACTATTTTTGCTTAATCAAGTAAAGATATTGCAAACGAATGTTGTGGAGCTCAAAGCAGTTTAGTAAAAATACTTCAGATATTTAATACCGAGCTCAAGCTCATACAAGATTAGTCACATGGAGCAGACGCGTTAGAATCATTCATGCTGTCTTGACGCATTGGATAACCTACACAAGGATTTCTTGCGAACATTAGCATAGAAAAAGCCCCCTTTGATCCAGTACTACCTTTATTTAAATTATTATTATTACCATTCAGAAGATGAACCCTGTTTATGTAGAACAAGCCCACAGGGGACATCGATTTGAAATTCAAGCTTGCAAACAATATGGTATTCATTCGAAAGAAGTAACAGAAGGTAATGGGAAATATAGAAAGAGATCAGTTATTAGGAAAACAGATAGGTTAACATATAAATAAATAAAAATGTTTAAGTAAAATGTAAGATCAAAATGTCGGTGGTCAGCAGCCTTTAGCGTACCTTAGCTGTTTATTTATCTTCTAGCAGCAAGTTTCTGCATTAATTGTCCCTGACGATGTGCGACTAAACCACGAAAGATCATAGATAATCCGTTGTTTTTCTTCTCTTGTGACCGAGTCAGTACAGTATTTAATGCATTAAATTCCTTCTTTATAGTTTTACCTAGAATTTTCCACGGTTCCTTTTCATGTTTAGGTTGCATTAGCAAGAAAATCATACAGTTTGTTAGGCTGTAGTGGTATTTAGATACGAATGAAAGAACTTAAGTCTGCTCTTTCGTTTTCTTTATGGCAACGTTAAATCTATTGAGGAATCACGTCTATTTTCCATGACGCTTATTCACTACTGATTAAGCACAGAATGGAACATGCCAGTCGAGTTAAATTGAAGTAGTGACTACTGAAAAAAAAAAGGTAGATATCCTCTAGAAATGTTGATAGGGAGATACAACGACAGATAGGTAAATATAAAGATAAACACACATTAAATATCACACGAATGACAGTGAAGGTCCGAGAGAGTGCATGAGAGGCAAAACTGTTGAAAGGACTTGCCTAAAACTGTCGGCAGTTTTAGCACTGCATATTTGTCCTTACAAAGAAAATTCCTCGTCATTAAGGGATGATTTATGCTAACGTATCATTGGGTATTTGTTCAGTGTCACCTGAGTCATTGGCACGTTTCATCGCCTGGCCTCTTCTGGGTCAGGTCATCTTGGAAGACAATTGAAGGACCTATATGCAATGTTCCAGATGTGGTTTCATGATGTTTCCTGGAAAAACTGAAGAGTTGACCTCGTATGATGAACATTTTTTCTTTCTCCCTTTCTTTTTATTTTCAAAGTGTGGCCACAGGTAAGTTAATAAAAATAAAAAAAGAGGTACACTTAAGTAGATGGAACAGATAAAAATAAACGGTTTCGGCTCGTCAGGACACTGCCATTTCCTCTGTATTGCCACTGCTATTCTGCAGTAAATGATTTACTAAGATTTCTCACCCATGCTTAATTTTATTATTAATATCATTACTTCTTTTGACATTCATGCCATGCAGTATCCAACAAAACTGAATGAGGCAAAAATGCACATTTGTATCTCCTATGTCTTTTTCTAACTTAAAAACGTTCTATTTATAAGAAAAAATATGTTCTCACAGCATCAGTAAGTATTCATTTCAGAGGTTGTTACTTAATATATCTTGACTTTTAAAAGATTCTCAGAGTATTTGTAGAAACAAAGTTCATAGCTTTATCACAGGTTTTGTATACTGGAGTGCAATCTGTTTGTGTTATTAGTTAAATATTCGAATAACTGATTTTTTTATTGCCCACAAGAGGCCAACAATTTTTCACTTCCTATCCATTGAGAATTATAATTTTTTTCTTCTAAAGCGAAATGATTCAGTCTTGTCAAATCAACATGATCTCATTTTCATGACATTCTGTGAACTCCTTTATACAAAACAATTGAATTAATGTCACCCAAGTCTACATTAGGCCTTCAGAATAAGGGAGCAAATTATTACTCTTGGGATTATTTCTTGTGATTAATTACTTGTATCTCATTGAACTGACAGGAAGAAAGTATTATGTTATATTTTTTTAGGGAACTGTATAGTAGGCCATTAAAGTAACTGTATATTCCTGTGTGCACTTCCGCACTGGCAAGCACCAATTATCTTGCATGTATGAAAAGCAAAGCTAGGTAATGGAAGCTGTAACTGTCATTGTTGTATGGGTCAAAAAACAGTATTCTGAAATCATAGAAAATCTAGTAACTAAAGGAGAAAGTAACTGAAAGCTTCTTCAGTATATTTACAACTTCCATTATGGACTAGTCTTACTTGTAGTGATTTCTCACAGCAGTTCATCACTTGCTGACAGTTAGAAAATTAGCATTTTTTTCAATCTTATGCCACCACAAACATTTCTTTCTGTTTCTCTGTTGATACTTCTATCTCCATTCTTCCTTCAGTCTTTGTCTGCCTGACGCATGGCGCCATGTTACAGGTGAGAATCTTCGTGAGCCGCCCACTTGCACCACGCACACCCTTTCACGCGCCCACTCTACGCACGCCCAATCTCACGTTCACCTCGACCTGAGCGGTGCAACTCCAACCACCAAGAGGTTGGCTCAGCTAGAGGTGAAGGGTCCCGGAGGGACGATTAGTGCTCAGCAGCTGACAGAGGAGACGCATGGCACCCAAGTATTGCTGCACCAATCAGCTGTGCTCACGCATTCGCCTGCACACTACTACACCAATGCTCACAACGCCAGTAATGCTGCTGCTCTATCTCACCTTGCTCATAATGCCTCCACATCACAATATGCCTCTATGGTTCCACCACCTGAGAATGTTCATGTTTCTTATATTTCTTCTTCATCTGCTCCTGTTTGTACCATAAGTAATTTTTGTGTCACATCTCCCAGTGAGGGAGGCCATATTTCATCTCAGAATATACAAAAAAAGTCTATTTATGGTCAAGATATTCAAACAGCATCCCCTCATTTGTACACTTCACCTTCATCAAAGTATCAGCCTCAGCCTTCAGTCATCCCATCAGCTACATTTGTTAATATGGCCAATACTACTTTGGTTAGCACTCATTTGACTAATTCATATCAAAAAGATGGTCATAGTCACTCAGCAAATACTAATATCTCTAGAACTGTCACATGCATTTCTAGCACTAACACATTTGTTGATTCCACAATTAGCACCAGTGTTCATACAAGCTACAAACCCCAGCAGACCAATGTTCCTAGCCATTTTGTTACCAACAGCAAGGGGTCCGGCCAAGTCAATCAGCTGGGAGCTTCCCCCAACAAGTCAACGTCGGAAATGGTTTCTCCGCTTTCATCGGATCTTGTGACAGATGCCCTCCTAGCAGTAGGTGTTCTTGCTGCTGTGCCATCTGCAGTGGAAACTAAAAACCAACCTGGCCCTCGCGTCACTTTTCATTTGCCTCCTCGCCACATGAACATACCACCAGACTCTTCATCAGAAAATGGAAATGGAAATGAAAATGTTCGTGTTGAAGCTGATGAGGAACTTAGTGGTACCAACCTAATTGTTCGTTGCCGAAACCCAGGATGTGGGCAGATTGCTGAAACAGAGGAGGTTAAGAAATCATACAAAATGTGCCACAACTGCTCGACTTACTATTGTTCGAGAGTCTGCCGACGACAACACTGGGAACGACATCGAAAACAATGTAAGAAGATTCAGGCACTGGCAGTTGCCAAACAAGTGACTGCAAGAGTGCGGGACGATGACAGAGTTCTGGATCGACTCAGCACTGTTGCTCGAAGAGGAGTGAGGGCACTGGGTCGTGGAACTGTGAAAATATTCTTCCATGATGTCAAAGGAGCTGAGACATTTGTTGCGGGGGGTGAAGTCCCGGAAACTCATTACTTGACTGTTGAAAATTTGTTACCTCAGGAGACTGGCCCAGAAGTTTATAAACAAATAACTGAATTGTGTAGACATTATAATACTGACTATAAATTTATATTATATGTAAGCATTTGCATAATGAATGAAATTCCTACTGGGTCTTCACCAAAATGGGAAAGGGAAGTTGTTTCTCGATGTGCCAAATTACGCTTGTCAGGTGGAGGAGTTCGAAGCTCAGATCTGTGGACTCCTCACGTCATAACCAGGGATATGGATGAACCTGAAACCTTAATTTTAATGTCGCTACCAATATCAGATTCTAATACGTCCCCTCAGGCTGCTAGGCAGATAGCATTCAATAACATTCAAAGACACTTAAGGGATAGAGGAATAAGTTTGAAGCATCAGTACCCTGACGTCCATAGGAAATTGACGGCCTATGTTGAGGCCGGCGAAGTATTCCCTCCGCTTACAATCTACCCAAGAGACGCCAACTCCGGCTCCACTTTCATGTGCATCATTATGCCTGAGACTGACCACGCCAAACTGCAGCTCCTAGGCAGTGACGCTTCCAAAGTTCGTACTATAGATATCTCCCGGCCTCCACCTTGAGGTTGAAGCTCCAACCATGTGGTTTCGTTGTCTGTCATACTGAACAGGGGTCATATCACAATCAGTCATTTAGCTAGTTTATACATCTTACATTACAATCTTTGTTTCAGTGAGTTTTCATCACCTAACATTTCTAATCTCGACATGTTACCATTGTTCCCGTCAAGGCAGCAGCATAAGAATCGTAAATTCAATAACCAGAAGACAGACATGGTATGTTGTAGTTGAAACCGCCACTTTACACCCCTTATTAAATGATGCATTTTTAATGAAAACATTAGATTGACTGAATTTACATATACAGCTCATTTCTAAAGTGACTGCATGTATTGTAGGTGTTCTTTTGAGTACCTGATTTAAGATAAAGAAAAAAAATGGCGACAACAAAAATGCAAATAAGCTGTTCCAAATCCTATACTGTGGCTTTCGAAATCCAAGAATTATCTTTCACTGTTTATGTAATTCTTAATTTAATTTTTTTTACTTGGAATTCAGGTGCAGGTCTTAAAGTTCTGCGTGCGTGGAAATTCTCCAAGAGGGATGTGACATTAGAATAAAGATGATCAGAGAAACATTTTAATTATTGCTAGATATGAAGGCTTTTCTTTGTTAAATGTGAATGAGAGATTTCATGTCGATTCTGCTGCAGTTCAACTCAAACTTCCCGCGGACAATAAAACTCTATGGCGAGTTTAGTTCTTATTTTGTTTTTCACACAGCCAGACATCAGCCAATTTACAGTAATGTTTATTTTGGTTTCTGTTGAAATGTTTAGATGGCATCACAGGCTTACCAAGTGTTAGAACGAGAGTTCTGTTGCCTCATTTCACTCGCCCAGGCAGAACTTCAATCCATTCATCGTAGGAAATCAGTCCATTGACACATCTCTATCATCAATCACCTTTTTTCACGATCTCACGAGCCATCATCAATCGTTCATCTAGACCGTCATTCGAAGGTGTTTTAGGAACCCCTCCATTTTACATTTTAGCATTTCATTTTTCATAAGAGTCTCTATCTCCCATTCCCTCTTTTCGAATGTTGTATTCACGGTCAGTTTAGGGAGAGGCCCCTAGCGAGGAGACGCCAAATTACTTACTACCCCCGTTTTAGCGTCGCCCTGTTTTTCCTTCTGTATAGTCTTCTTCAGACAAAGAGCTGTGTTCAGATGTGGCGTCCCTCACCAGGGGTCTTGTTCGAGAATCTCAGTTACAACTTCTGTTTTTTGTTTTGAGACAACTCACGCGCGCGCGCAAATGATGACGATAATGTTATTGTAAGAAATGTTTAAAAAAATATGTAGGCTTGATTTTTGTAAAAGTGCAAGTAAAAAATATATTAGTGATAGATCTAAGTTGAAAATTATAATAATAATAATAATGAAAGGATTCAAAGCGGATTCAATCTATTGTATATTTTGATAGTGTGTGTTGTTTAGAAGACATAAGTGCCTATTGCATCCCACAGAATTTACCAAATATTTAACTGTTTCTATGTACCGACTTCTTCCGTTTTAGTATGGGTACTCTATAGAGTTCGTGTTATAAATAATAGATATTTATATTTAAAAAAACCGCGATCATTTGTATCTATGCTCTATTTCTTTTTCTCAAATCTGTGTTGTGTTTTGTATCAGAGAACACTGTTGTTTATCTCGGCATTCGTTACGCGAACCAAGAGGACTGATCGTAGACGTCAGAAATGTGTAAAAACAAGTGAATGACAACAAGCGTCGAGTCAGTGATGGTTTCTCTGAAGACTCCTTTCGACTCGAGAGACTTTTTTTTTCATCTTTGGGTTTCAAAGATGAAAAAAAGCTTTTCGATTTTCAAAAACATTTCTTGTTTTAGAACCGTTATAAAAAATACAATTTCCGATTTATGAAACTTATCATTTCTCCAGAGGAGAGAGGGGAAAGGTCTTATACCTATCAATTATTAAATAATATTTTTGGCATTTTGTTATAAGACTAAACTCATGTAAAGGACTTAAGCGACTTACAAAAAACTACACTTTATTCTTATGTTGTAAGATTCACTTCGGTGAAACGATAATAACTTGTCAAGATGATGGAAGAAAATTGTCATGTACAGACAAAAGAGAATATCATCGAAGGAATGTTATCGAATCCAAATATGAAATTTTTATTGTTTTATTGCAATCTTCAGTTAATTGTCTTTTCAAGGGATATTAGTAAAGTAAAAAAGACTACATTCTAATGGACGCATTGTGACAAGAGTGTTTTAAAGGATAACGTTATAATACGGGCTCTGTAAATGATGCATTTTAGTTGCCGCTTAAATAGAATATTTTTAAGGGACACATTCAGAGAGAACAGTGCAGGCGATATATGTCAGTGATTTATTGTGGAGTATATAACTTAATAGATAAATTTCTTGGCTGCCTTTTTAATTATGTACCTTAAAAGACCAACTATAATGAGTACTTTGCAAAGCATACATTGTAAAAGAGATTTCTTTATACTGGATACAATGAATAGAGACATGATATGATGCTATGAATGATATATTGAAAGAACACTGGTAAAGCAAGCATTTCATAGGATACAGTACAAAGTATATACATTCTGAAGGATACATCTGAAAGAATACTTTGCAAAACATGCATTATAATGAATACAGTGGAAAGAATACATTGTATAGCATCTATTACATAAATCAGTAACTTCCTTAGATAAAAATCCAGTAATATATATGAACTATAAAATGCAAAGAATTTTAAATTATTCAGAGAAAAATGGAAACTTCAGAATACTGGCATATGATTTGCAATGATCAGTTTTCCCACTTCCTTTAGAATTTTATGTATCTCAGTCAATTCACACAAAGCAATAGAAATGCAATATGTTTAAATTTATGCATTGCTTTCAAAGATTTGTTGCCTGTGATACAGTGGTAATCTAAGCAAGCAAAATAACTGTGGGAGTGAACAAACGTTATTGTAAAGCCTCAGAAAAAAACCTTTGACCCTCGCTAATCTCCTTGAGGCACTCCTGGGAAAGTCGGAAATAGTCATTAGAAAAGTCTTATATTCCAAATTATATTCTACCTCGGGTTGAAACGAGTCTTCAGACTGTTAGAGAGTAATAATGAAATTTAAGAAAATATAAGAACACTTAAAAAAAATCAACAAAAATATGTATAAAAACAGTGACGTTGATTTTTTTTCTCATTTTTGTTAACCCCTGCAACTCCAGTTCACGACCTTATAGCGATATATAGGTTCCAGTTTTGTGATAATGTAAACTACGATATAGTAGTGAAACTAGGGTTCTTAGACAAGAAAATTGTGAAGTTGTAAGCGACAGTGTTATGGTGAATGCTGATGGTGATAAATGAAAAATAAAAAAAAAATTTAATGTTTGATATAATTATGATGGTACCAGTAGTGAGACTGGGTTGGTGATGAAAGTATTGGAAATGTATTATGTTAAAACTTTGTTAAAAAAAGTTTTAACCAATAGAGGTTATCTATGCAAAAAAAATCTATAAAAATAACAAGGTACATCAAATGCATGGTACACAGCACATTATTTCCAGGGGCTTTATACTGACCTACTTCCTTTTTGTGAGCAATTGTGGTATTAGGTAAAAAAAATAATAAAGGAACGGACTGTAAATTTAAACATAGTGTTCTTGAATAGACATTTCATCTCAGATTCTCAACTTGCCTAAGTCATTTTCCGCCTTTAAAAACGATTTTATTTTGACTTCTGAAGAGGATGGAAAGAGAAGCGAAGAACTGCAAAAAAAAAAAAAAAAAGTTACCTGTATATAAAAATTGAAAAGCTACCTACCATTTAAAAGATGCTATTGTTATCCAACGCTCTCGAGAGAAAATTCCTTTTTTCTAATTCATTAAGAGTGCTCGGTGTCCTTAACTCGGTAACTTCATTCTCGGTCGAATGGTTATATATTCTCTATATCAAGTTGTCAGGAGTTTTCTCTTCCTCGGTGCAAAAGAGGAAGTTTTATTGTACCTTAATAAAACCATTTCAAAGAATTTCCCTGTGTTTGTCTCTCCCAAAAATTGGTTCAGAAGTGATGAACACGGGACCTTGTTCTGAAGGTCCAACGATGTTAGTATTGTCATCATTATTAATATTTGCAGTCATGATGGGCAGTCATACGCCTGCAAGAAACAAATAAGACAGATTGCTAAGCAAGCTTCTATGACATAAAATCTTCATTTGTTAAGAAAGAGGAAAAAAAAAGAGTTAAGAGAACTATATAGAATAAGCATGGAACTCGGACTGTTGAAGAACGGAATGTTTTGGTAAAACGACCACAAAAAACAATTGCCGAATTGTAATTTAGCGGTATTACAGACTACACAGAACTGGAAATACCGCAACTCCCAAATTTATGGAAGACCAAGGCCTCAAAACCTCTTCAACAGTGAGTCGAACTGAAAGTGTTTAATAAGAAACTGTTCCTTTTACTATGAGCTGAGTGAGTGATATCGTGATACCTTTAAATAAAAATGGTTGCTGTTTCTACTTACAGGTGAGTAGCATGCATTACTTCTTACGGTCCAGGTATAAGGGTAGTAGCATAGTTCCCCTCTGGAAATAGTTCGTGGAGATATTTAAATTATATTTTCCATTTTGGGGGTGAAAAGGAAGCCCGTACATCAAAGGATTTTATATGAAGGGAACAAGTTATAAAGGTCTGACTAGAATTCAGCATTATATCTCGGTGACTGCTTCACATACAGGCCTGTTTCATATACTCATTAAGACTATCACCAATTCCATTTTGATTGAGGCGAAGCGAAAAAACTACAATAATTGACCAACCTACCCTCGGTATTTCTGTACATGAAAAAACCGAAAGAAGAAAATGATGAATTACCAAAGGGAAATAAATCAAAATATTTGCGTGCAAATCAGAGATGCAGGTCGTAAAAACAAAAGCAATGGTCAGTGGTACTTTGACGTAGTACGCCGCAGCTCTTCCTAAACTACGAGAAGTTGCGCCAGTAATACTGAGTTTTGCAATAAATGTCTGAAATTAGGATTTTATCTGATGGTAAATTTTGAATCAAGCAATTTGGTTACAGAAGATTAAATCCACGATAAAGCGGGTATAACGTAGTACATTATCTTCTTTTTTTTTTACCAAACCTCGTGTAGCTAATAAAAACTGTCATAATTGCTACAATGAGTCTGGCGTTTGGGTGATCAAAAAACACGCCAGAAGTTGCCATAAAAACTCTGAGAAACAAGGCAATCTCCCAGAGCATGTTTACAGGAACGGTAAAGAAGACGACGGTGATGTGTAGCATGTTAATATTATATTGATATTTTCGTCATAATTGTACAGTATGACATAGGTGTGATTATGGATAATTTCTCTTGAAATGAATTTTAACGTGCTCTCTTCTCAGATTCTTAAGGTCAAGTCTGAATCAAAGCAGGCGCACACGCGGGCACAAATACTCATGCATACATACGCAGACGACGAACCTTACTCAAGGCAAATACCTGTGAACTGAACACATAAACACCATAGTTTTATTGTTTTTAAACGCTACATTAACTCCAAAATCCTCAAGTAGTTGGGGCATATCTTTGAAATTATAATCTGGTGGCAAATGCACGCCCTTCTAGACATCCTATGTATAGCCTGCTATTGGAGATGTAAATCTATACCATAAACTGTTAGATAGTCTCCTTGCAGAAGCCAATGGTGGGAGCAAAAAAGAAACTAATTATGAAATGAGGAGTCCATTTAACAACAAGGTTTAGCGTCCATGCACCACAACAATTACTCAAGCCGAATCCTTTACAGACATTCGAGGCCACTGGGAGAGAGACCAGGGCGAAGGAGCCAGAAGCCATGGTTTTCAGAGGTTCTCTATTAAGAGGAACCAGGTTCAGTTCCTTTGACGTATTGCAAGAGACTCCGTAAAGATACTGGGTTTGTAGTTAAGTGAAAATGTTATAAGATACGTACTGTATCCTTGTTTTTATGTTGAGTGTTGGTTGTGCAGTCTTAGTGTCCAGTCCTCCATGGTGTCTAAATCTGTGTTGTTATTACTATTTATCATCAGTTATGAATCTGAGGTAAGTTTATGTAAGCAGCCATGAGAAGGGCGAACTACCAAGTAGTTATATTAGCCAATGATGTATCATTCTTGAATCCGCTGATTTAAAATATTGTCTGTGACTGTAATCATCTTCTGGACTCGGGTCAAGAAACAGTTTCAGTTTTCTCTTTGAAATGATAATTTTCAGTATTCTTGCCAATGGTACAAATTTTGTAAGTGCATTTAATAGCAGTCAGTAAATGCTGAACCTAATGTGCATTTATGGCCTTTGTCTGGAATCATGCCTTGTGTCCCCTTCAACGAGGTTTTACTATTTTTGAAAAGATTTTTTTATACCACTGTCAGGTATAATCGGCAAACTCTGAACCAGATATTATTCTTTATGATTTTGACTATATTTTAACAGAATTATCAAACGTTTCACATACTGCCCTCTCCCTTCCACCCCAATTTAAAGTCACAGTTTCCGACGTTGTCTTCTGCGATACAGACGGGAAAGCGTAATTATAGCGTAGTTACTCAGTAAATATTTCTACCCGTTTTTTAGTTGTCCGATATATTGAAAACGGGAACCTCAGAACCATAACTAAGAAATTTAAAGTTTCAGTATCCCAGTATAGCAACTGGAAGGATATAACTACGCGATCATTTATTTCGAGGTTATACAGTTTATCTATTTGCAGCGGATTAAATCAGCAGTTGGCATCTGTCTGATGCATAATAAGTGTGGATTCACGCAAGGGACATTTATTGCATCAATCCAATGAGAGGCACATGCCAGTGTGCATTAGATAGTGTTTCACGTAGCCTGCTGTACGAGTATATACTGCATTATGGAATAGGCAGTTTGTAAATGTTATTTGAAAGCTGTACCATTGTAACCTGTCTAAAGCTATGGATAATGTAATGCAGAGTAGGATTTTATCACCTTTGTTATTTCTTTTGGTTATAAATTTTATTATTAAAAAAATCTTCCCTTCAAACACACTTTTGTATCAATTGACGAGGAGGTAGAATTCTATTGGACCCTAATCAGCTGACGAGCTTGTATTATTATGTAGAAGTCTATACTTAAACAGATAATGATACATGATCACAAGTCATGGTAAAGCACACTTGTAATGGATGATAAGGAGAGTAAAACGGGCTACCCAATATTCGTATGTAGCCCAGGCCCGAAGACTAGAATAAGGGGAAGGAAAAGAAGTAAAGCCTCTTAAAGACGGGGTAGAGAGAGAGAGAGAGAGAGAGAGAGAGAGAGAGAGAGAGAGAGAGAGAGAGAGAGAGAGAGAGAGAGAGAGAAGGGACTGGGGGACGGGGGGACGGGGTAAATTGAATGTCATCGCAATTTGATTGCAATCGTTTAAAAATAAAATTCTCATAATATGTTCTATATAAAAATTTTTTTATAAAATTTTGTCTTTGAATCAGTGTAAAATTGTTTATATTTTTTCAGTTTTTTTTAATACTTAAGGTGTTCTCCTGCTTTTATTTTTTCTTTTTATTTATTTTCTTTTTTTATTTAGTTTTCGTCTTGCCAACAGATGCCGTTGTCACGCTTAGTGATGACGTACTGCTTGCTGGAAATGGACAACAATTCTCGCAATTCCTTGTTTGTTGCCTCAGCCAATCAGCAGTCGTTTTCTCATCCTCTGTCTGAGAGGACGTCTGTCAGTGTGAGTGATGGAGCGCCGGTCAAATTTTTCGCGAGAGACCCTAATCGATTTTCTGAATAACCTGGACTTCAAAGACTCGGATTGAGTGTGGCCGAATATTAAATAATGGTTTTGCTTTTCCATAATGAACTTCCGAAAGAGTGCATGCAGTCAAGACTTCAAGGAGGGTAAACTATGGGAAGTGACCGGCGAGAAAGCAATGGATTCGAAGCTTTTAAATACTTAGAGGTAAGACTGTGTCTGCCAGTTATTTGGTACTATTTGGTACGGTTTAAGACTTGAATGCCGTTTTTTAAAAGGTGAACTGAATTAACCCCAAGCTTAATATTTTGCATCGATGTTAGCGTAGTGATTTGATTTGTATAATTGAGCACTGGCATCTAACAACAGGAAGTTTTGTGCAGGTAAATGGAGTGAACAGGGATTTCAGACTTAATGGAAGCTGAAGGGCGGATATTCCTGACAGCCGTCATTGTTGCAAAGTTTCTTTTATGAAAGTAATTCAAATTTCTTGCTAGGATGTTTTAAAAGTTCCTCGTCAGCTGTTTTTCTTTAAGGTTTAACGTGGTTAAGGAATTGGGATTCGTTGGGATGCCTTGTGTATTTTATGTATTTTTGAGATTGTAAGAACAGTCACTTTCGAAGGTCCATAAATATTTTTTACAGACATTAGCAACTTTAATGTATTCTACGTTCGACTAATGTTACTAATAACAAAAACTTAAATCATACTGAAGTGAAGATTCAAATGTTCTTGTTAATCTTAAAATGTAACCAGTGCTCGAATATTTCAAGTTCATGGACCAGGCCAAAAAGTGTTAGTGCAAAACATAATTAATGGTAGTTTTAGAATTTGCCTTTAGTCTTTGTATTAGCGATTAAAATTAGCGATTAAAATTAGTCTTCCTCGGCCACTTCACCTGCTATTCATTTGACTCAACTGACTGCAGTGTAATGGCAATTGTCCAGTGCCTGAAGAAGCCATAGTAAGACCAATGCTAGTGTTCTTAGTTTCATCATAGAGTCAGTTATTGATAGAGGTGGTTTTTATAAGCCTGGGAAACCGGCCATTTGTAGTCAATGATTTAATATTATTATAACTTCATTACATGTACTTACAAGCCTGACGACTAGGCTATGCCATCACTGGAGCTTTCTTTGTTCATATTCAGTCTGACAATTTAGTGGACCGTCATAACGACTGATTTCTTAATTTGTTTTAAGGTTTTTTAAAGACTTTGAAAGCAAAATAAGTTTAAGAAACTGCGACATGCCAAATTTTATCCCAATTTTGATGGGCCTGACTGGTATAGTAGAAGTTTGGAATTATTGGTAGCTTAGACTCTATCGAGCAGATCTAGACTTCTGTTCTGTCTGACAGAATTTGAAAACCAAATAAATATTCGTATTTGCATAATTCGCCTGAATTCCATTAACGGATATGTTTAAATTGTGCCTTATAAATAAGTTGAGTACAAAAGCAATTTATCAAATGAAACATTAAATTGTTTTCAAAATTGTTTTAAAAATTGATATCTTGAACCGAATGCCAACAACACGAGTTTAACAATCTTCAACATTTCCTAGGAAGGTGCTACACTTAGTACCTCGAAGGTTGTATAAACTGTATAAATCCGCTTATTAAACTAATAGTTTGTAGGAATAGTTTTGGATCGGTAGGTCTGTCTCAATGATCCATGGTGAATCTGATTAAAACTTTATAATTTTAAGTATTACAGTCGTTTATTAGTATGTCAAGATAATTTTGGTAATCCTAAACTAAATGTCCGTTAAGGATTTAGTATCTGGGATGGTTCGTGTCAGTTTGATTCTCTTGTGACTGACGTTTGCCTGATTTTCTTCTCTTGAGAGTTGAATTTTCAGCAGGGTTATCCTCGACTTGTGTCAAATCCAGTTTGCACTGTTAACACTTTTTAGCTTGTTCCCTATGATTATTTGTGATTTCATTAGCTTTGCTAATTTTTTCCAGTTTAATGTTCATAGCGTGGACAGAGAGGGTATTCAGTTGAACCCTCGAAATTTATCTGATGAAACAGCTATGAGGGGGTTGCACTCTAGCGGAGTCGCTTGCAGACAATAGTATGTGTATTAGGTGCTCGGGGACTGCATGTTGACTGTTGTATAGTCTTCGTTAATAATGAAAGCTGTATAAAAGGCGTTCGTTTGTCGTTAGGTTTCTCTCATTCTCGACAGCAACTTTGAGTGAAGCGCAAATAGACCACCTTTACCCAGAAATTAGTTATATATTCATTCCTTGTTTTTCTGTTGACATGAAGTTTTGCTAGGCACTAGTAAGAGAGGGTAATAACAAATGGATGTGTAAGTTTTGTAAACAACGGTTTTCTAGATTTTGCCACCACCTCGATTGATAATCCAGGTAGCCTATATAGTAAGCGGATAGTAGAGCTACTATAGAAACCTCTTAGTTGGTCTGGAGGGAACACCAGTAGGAAAAAAGACTGGATTCGCAAATGTATCTAAAGTCAGCTTTCAAGATTCTGAAATAAATGATCTTCCTTCTCTAAGTTTAGTGTTTCTATTAAGATGGCTTCGTCGAGGTCATATTTTGTAAAGGTCGACAAGATCTTGGGTGTGTTGGCCTTCAAAATCTGTTAATGTACCGTCGGATCTCCAAACAATGTGAAGGGCCATCATCTTAGGCGACATGCGATTTAACTTCAGCTTGTAACTTATCCTGTTTTTCATCTAGTGTACACGTGAGGGAATATAGTGATCTGTATGCCCTCCATGGTCCTGTAAAGATTTTGATTGGTCTTCAGAGAGTTGGTGTTAATAAGTTTAACGCTTTCACAGCTATAAAGCATAGTTGATTTCTTCATGAATTATCACATGAATATGCTATTGAAAGAGATTGTTTTGCTTAGTATTTGCCCCTTAAGACTTGTTTCGTATGAAATTGTGGGTAATATTGAAAATCACGTGCATCAAATTTTCTTGATCAGGTTTCTCGTTGTCTGAAGTGATTTATTTCATATAAGATTTCATGGATTTTAAACTCTTATTCTTGTGATTTCTGATCAGGGAACTGTTTACTCGACCGACCTTACAGGTCTCGCTACATGTAACCCACTACTGCTCCAAGTCTCCCGTAACTAGGATTGACATTAAGGAAATTACTTGCAGGATTAGCGTGACCTACAGCAATTTGATTGCATTGGAAAATAGTGGTTATATTGAAGTATAGACAAGTTAACAGTTGGGGAAACTGATTTTTGAAAACTGTATTGCTCAGTAAACAAGTTCCCATGAATAAAGATTTTCAGATGTTGGTCGAAACCTCTGCTACAGAGTCAGTTCATTGTGACTTTTCAAGGAAGCTTGGGAACATCGATTAATCATTTCACATTGAGATCAAAATAACTAGCAAAATATTCGCTAATGGCTATCATTAGGTAAAAAATTAGAAGGGAACAATAAAAAGAAATTATTGGATATCGATGGAGTTGCCAGAATTTTTCATTTGCGTGTTATATATTTTACGTAGAGTTAAATCGATGTGGTCAGCTTTGACCTGGCTGCTGTTCCAGACTACAATGACCTTACGCCAGCTCAGGCGCAGTCTTGGAGAGGCCTCTACTTGGTCTGGCTAAATACTTGTTTGAAGAATAGTTAACAGTAAGAAGTAATCTCAAGTTCGTTTATAAGACAGGAATGCTGGCTAAAGCCTGAAAATATTGAATGTTCAACTAAGAACACTTGTGGGATAGTTTTTAATGAGACAATGGACGGGTATGATACAAATTTCCTCATCCACATAAAAGGAATTTTAAGAGAGCTTGAAGTGTTGGAATTAATATTCAACATAATAGTAAAGTAACGGGTTTAGATTTTTCATGTATTTTGTAAGGTGGTATAGTTTAATTGACGCTTTGCAATTACACTGTGCCGTCCCAATTAAGAAAAAAATGCATATGAAATACGTTAGCAGACTGGCAATTACTATGGAAAAGGCACATGTACTGTACATCTAACTAACCTAACTGGTTGCTTGCTTGTTTACTACTGGGTAAAGACCAAAAGCAGTCGCTATGGTTTGCTCTCTCTCTCTCTCTCTCTCTCTCTCTCTCTCTCTCTCTCTCTCTCTCTCTCTCTCTCTCTGCTCTGCACTGGCATTCGTCTTTAAATGTAATTTCGTTTTCCTACTTTGGTCGCTACAGATTTATGTCCAGTCGCGGTTCCATACCCGAACATTCAGAAGTAGGTCGTTGCAGAGCAAATATAGTTTCCGACCCAGTCATTAATAATGACTTGACAGGTGATGAAACAATGAAATAAACATCATACGTTGTCGGCTGTCTGGCCAGAAGGCTTTTTGATTTGGCGATTGCATATTTTGTCCATTTTATAAAATCTATTGCATGCGCTGGAGGTGTGATTTATGAGCATAAGCTACAAGGGTTACCAAGGGGTTGAAGAGAGAGAGAGAGAGAGAGAGAGAGAGAGAGAGAGAGAGAGAGAGAGAGAGAGAGAGAGAGAGAGAAGGGGGCGGGGGCTGCCGAAGACATTACATCCAGTGTCTGTTAAGGTAAAGGTAAAAGACTTTGCTTGTCGAGAAACTTGTATATTGACTTCCTACCTTTTTAAGTGACCTTCAATACTGTTAGCATTTTTTTTTTAGTCTTGACATAAGGTACTTCCGAGAAGACCCTGACTGAAACACTAGGTTCCTGGTAGGGAAATGTGTCGTGCTGAGCTATCATCTGAATTCAATTGTTTCGTTAGAACTGTTTAGTCAGCCCAGGTCGTACGCAGCTGGGAAGGTTTAAGTTTTAACCATAATTTTGTTCATTGCAGTTTACAAGTCTTGCAAGATTTTTGCTCGTACTATTTGCTCGGTCTTAGGCGGAAAAAACACTCGTACCCCGTAGTGTGGACCGTAATTCGAGAAATTATAAAGCCATACAGTTCTGTACGGCCTTTTTGAAAGCACAAAACTTGCTTACCTTCACGGAGAACTGATAGACTAATTGTACAAGGGAGATATTTATTAGGTTTTATTCACATTTAACCAAAGTGCACAGTTCTTATAAATTTAAAAGAGCTTGCACAGGTGATATATCTGCCAATTAAGATACATGATCGAGTTGGAGAGTTGAATAATCTTAGCAGAGCGGATTCTTGTATGATATGGTACTAGGACTTTCTAACTAACTGTTCTTCAAAGGTAGAACTCCTGTCATTACACTTGTCCTATTAGGACCAAAGTCTTTCACAGGCCTTGTAATCTGGTATCTTGTGCATGCATTGTTGCTTCCTTCAGTGCTTGGTCCTGAACTTGAAGGCATTTGTCTTCCTTCTTAGCTGACACTTTTCGAACAAGGCTTGGGAAGAGGATAAACTAACAAAATTGTTAAACTGCTCCCCTGTTAGAGTGGTTGGTGTCGTGGTATGCCACTCAGATGTCTCTGGTTTGCGTGTCCCCAAGGGCAATGAAGATTTACTGGCTCTGTATCATGATTGTTACTACTGTAGTTTGGGGTCTGCGGTGGGAGGTTGAAACCAACATTCTTTGGAACTTTAATTTCAAGTCAATGGCCCCTGTGTGCTTGTTCCAAGTGAATAGGTTCCATATACTGAAAAAATAATAATAATAATAATAATAATAATAATAATAATAATAATAATAATAATAATAATAATAATATAAACGGCTTCTAGGTTTATGAGCGAAAAAGGTTTCTATTTCTCCAGCTTGATTGTCATTACGTATGAATTTAGTTCAGAATTAAGTCTATCCTCGAGAAAGCGTATAAGAAGGCAAGGTTATTTGCAGATCCACTTCAGTCCAATAATAAACTCATCATGGAGAGAACTGCTTCAGCACGAGGGTTGGCATTTTTTGGCCACTTTTTTAAGGGGTAGACAACGCTTCCCGTCCCCACCCTGATATACCCAAGGTCCTGTTGAATTACCGAAGTTTAGCAGAAAGTTCCTCCACCTATTCTGTTTAAAAATGTCTTTATTTTTTTTTTTTTTTTTTTTTTTTTTTACAGTATGTCCAATTCCTGTGAACTGCCTTTTCTGATTACATTTGGCTGAATTAGCCACCTCCATTGGAAGCCGAAATAGGGTTTTCATAATATTTAGTATTTTGTCATTTGCAACCTGTAATACAGTTTAATCCTCCAAGGTTGTCAGATGGGTCTTTTCTTAATCTTCGCTAAAAAAGCCACACTAACGGTCTTTGTTTCAAACTTTTTTTTTAGCAGCTTTTGGGACCTTACTTTCCCTTCTACTTGATTCTAAGTTTGTTACTTATTTTTTTTTCTTAAATTTTAGCAACATTTTTCTTCGTCGGAATGTTCTTTAATAACAGGCCAAGATGATTAAAAAAGCAGAATACTTCTGTCAATATTTTGTTGAAATTTTCTATTTCGTATGTATCAGTGATAAAGTTAGTAACTCGTAGTTTTACCAGTTTTTAAAGTCAAGCTTTTATTTTTGAAACCGTTAAGTATAAATTATGAAATTTTCTCTTCCAGATGTACATACAGAAATTGACTGCAGAAAGACGTACATGACTATAAAATTGAAATAATTAAGTCATTACAAGAAACTGGATGTCAGAGAGGATGAGACGAAGATACCTTATGTAAAGAACGAGACAGATTCTGAAGAACTTGCCTGGCATCAAGTTAAAAGAAGAAGTAAGCAAAGGATGTAATGTGTATGGAATTCTTTTGTAGGGATTTATAAACATGTATACAGGAATAAGCTGATAATAGGGAAGACCTGCTTTGAGAAGTAAGAGGGAACTGAATTTCTACAGTGTGGATGAAGGGAGCTTATACAGAAGTATGCTAAAACCAAAGTTGTGATTAGATTCAGTTATACGATGCATTTTCAAGACACCTTAACAGAATGCAATAGTATTTGGATATGCTTCTCGGTAATTGTTTTATCATCGTATATTTAGAATTCCCTGTGGCCACAGAATATGTGATTCCTGAAGACTGTAACCCTTGAATTTGCTGAATTGCTGCTGCACTGTTTAAAATCAGAGAGTTTGCGTATTCCTCTTCATACAGTCACCCAATTTTGGTAGACAATGATTTTCCTCAGCTGCTACAACCCATGGACTCAAGCTAGCCCTAATGGCTGGAGTATTTAAGTTGAGCGTGTTAATTAGACCTACAGTACCCTTGGAATGTTTGCAGTTTTTAATTTGACCTTACACTAAATAACACTAGAGGTGTCATAATGCCAGTTTTCAGAAAGTTTTTTACTGGATAAGGATTTCAATGTAAACAGTGGCTTCTGAGAACTTGTAATCAGGAAAAAAATTTGTTGGAAAATCCCTTGAGTTTCATACAGTGTGCAGTAATGAGCTGATCCATTTTAATTTTTCTCTTGTCAGACTGGAGTTCACCTTGATGTAATACCCACATGGCAAGGAAACCACGAGAAGGGAAACGGTGCATGCTAGTTGTGGGGAAATGGAGTTGTAAGATAAGTTTAAAAGGTTTACCATTCCTGTGGTAAAGAATAGTAAGTATGATGGATTTACTTAGTCGAAGATTTGTATAACACTGTAATCGCGTCACATATATTCCTAGATGGTGAACTTTTCAGTCATAAACATAAAATTTCTAGTCATAAATTTATGATAAGTTTTTTAGAGGAATTTCATACACTTGAGAAAACTAAACATTTTGACAAGTTAGATTTTATATTTTAAGGCATTCTTTATACTTTGCTCATTTATAATAGATTCTCCTAAGTGAATTTAAGCTTTGAAACTGTTAACAAAATCTCCATGAACAACTGCGTTATTTTGACTAAGGTTAACCTGTCCTAACCAAAATGTTGCTTCTAAATTACTGAAAAAGTGCTGGAATTTCTAGACATATGATTTTCACTTTAATAACTTAAATGCTTAAGTACACATCTCTTGAATAATTGGGAGTAATTGAGACTTTCTTTCAGATTAAACTTAGTTGCCCTCTTGATTGTAATGATTATACAGTCAGAAGATTGATGTTATCCGGAGAAGAAATGTCTATTCTACATTGGAAGTGGAAAACATCGATGGCTTCAAAGAAAGGAATTTTTGTACATACACGGATTTCGAGTGTAGGGGTAGTTCTTAATTTTGAAAAATAGTTGTATAGAAACAATTTACAATGAGGCTTTAAGTATAATGGTTAATTCGTGAGTGAAATTAGGTGTGAAGGTAAATTCAACGTAAATCTTGCTAACTTATTTATTTTGGTTAAATTTCAATTTTCGTAGTGTTCTGGTGTCCTGTAATTTCTTTGTGGTACAAATTTATGGGATACAACTCGAGTCACCGCGCACATCAGGTTTATATTAAATTTCTTTTAAAGAATTCAAAGCTTAAATCTAATTAGACATTTATCAATCTTAATTGATGTATTCACATTCACTTTTAAAAAATTCGAGTGCAATTCTTCTTTAATATTCTACCTTACTATATTTACTTAAAGCCTCAGCCTGAAATCTCATTCTCATCAACGTATTGGCATCTGAGATGATGATTATACAAGGTACGCAACAGTTGTTAGTATCTTAAAAGTATTAAGGATAAAGTTATATAATATTCAGTTAGGTTTAATTTTAGGTTAAATTTTCATTGACCATTGCTTGCAAACTTGCCAGTCTGTTAACCACGTCAAAGGTGACATTGTTTCAGCTTGCAGGAAGTGTAATTCAATTAACTTCAAATTCTGAACATTTGTTGGTGCTTAGTTGGAATGTTTAAATTGCCTAAATACATAATGATCACATGTAACTTTTAATTCTGAAAAAACTATTGTTTTTACTATTAAGTTTAAGTGCTTTCAAGATACAGTAAAAAGCAAATGTCCTTGACGGCCAGGCAAGCATGGTCTCGCTAGCTCTAGGATACCAGTAATTGATTTTGTATTTAATATGGGAATATAATATAGGGGTTAATTAACAAAGTGTGTAATGCAGTTCTTATATAAAGAATTGAAAAGCTCATTGCTGAAAATCATGGTACCTGCTTTTAATATTATTTTTGGAATTTTCGTGTGGTTAAAAACTTTTTTTTTTGTTAGTGCGTGTCATGTGCTTAATCTTTCTGGAGTGCTAAATATTCATGTGGTTAAAAACTTTTTATTTTGTTAGTGCTTGTTAGTGCGTGTCATGTGCTTAATCTTTCTGGAGTGCTAAATATTCATGTGGTTAAAAACTTTTTTTTTTTTTGTTAGTGCGTGTCATGTGCTTAATCTTTCTGGAGTGCTAAATACATTCTCCGTTTTTGTTCCTTCTTGATCGTGTTTCTGGGTGTTGATCCAAGTCTGATGTGCTGGATTATTGTTTTATTGTGCTTGGCTCTTTGTCCTGAGTTTAGCTTGCTTGTCATATAAGTGTTTGATTTCTAGTTTAGGTTTTGTTAGTCTAGTCAGAAGCCTCTTACCTTCTAGACGAGAATTTATACTAAATGAACATGAAATTCACTATTGTAGAGGTGTTCCAGTAACAACCTAGTTTATCACATAGCACAGTATCAAGTCTGACATCTTTGAATAATTGGGAAGGTTGCTATGGATGCCCGTTGCTTGGCTGATCTTTTATTGTTGGACTGGTTAGAATATTTAATATTCATAGATGCCTTAAAGGTCATAAGGAACCGAAAGGTACTTGAACAGTTAGTGAAAAACTTGAGTATCAAAGGAATATTTTTTTTTCTACTTGGGTGTGATGACTTCTTTTGAGTGAGTGTTTGGTCTAGAAGACTATTCTTCCTCAGGATAACTTTCTGAAATATTTAACAAGGTTCTTTTGCAATCTGTCCACAGAAGTTTTTTTAAAAAAACTTGGTTTGTTGCTGTTGTCATTTGTCAAGCTTTCAGTGACACGCAAAGAATCTCTGGTCTCAAGTTGTAATCAGATTGTCTTTTGGCATTGATCTTTCTTCCTCCTCCCGTGAATCTTTCTCAAGTTTGTGTCTGGCTTTTTCGTCAAACGGAGTACTATAGCTCATTCAGTATGGCAAGTATGGCAGAGTATGGAAATCTGGAAGTTGGAGTAGAGGTCGAATGATGGAGTTCTGTTGCAGCTGCTAGTTCCCTTGCCCTTGGCATTTACTTCAAAACCATAATAGTAAATTTTTGAATTGATTGCCGAAGATTTTTCCACATTTTCAGCAGATTCATCATTTCTCAATCCTGGTTCTTACTAACTACAGCAATTTCTGAAACTGATCTGAAGGGTAACTAGAATCCCTTCATAAATGGTTGCATGTTTTTTTTTTTATTTGAGACGTTCCGTGGAGTTTTTCCTAACCTTTGACACACTAGCGGATCAGGTGGGGGTGGTGGGTGGGAACCCACCTGGGCACCTGTAACCACCCCCCCCATGAAAAATGACAAAATAATAACGAAGATTTAGACAACATAAATGAGAAAATAAAAATGGGGAAAAAATTAAAAAAATTGTTATAGAAATAATAAAATTGAGAAAAAATAATAATCTTAATGATACAACGCATACATACATATGTATGTATGTATGTATGTATGTATGTATGTATGTATGTATGTATGTATGTATGTATGTATGTATGTATGTATGTATGTATGTATGTATGTATGTATGTATGTATAATATGAAAATTGGTGCGACCCCCCAACCCCCATGAAATTTTTCTGGATCCGCTAGTGCTTTGACATCACATGGAAAGGTACCTCTAACTTTTTATAGCAAGCTCTTCATTTCTAGTCTCGCTTCCGTGTTAGACCGATTTTGTCTTAGAAGACCGAGGAATTAGTAATATGTATGTCAAAAGTTGTTCGTAACACTACCTTGTCTTCTTCTTTGATGTCATTGAGTTGAAAGTCTGGAATACTGAGTAAAATACTGTACTGCAGTGGTTAGGAATATATCATTAACAGTCATTAACAAACTCTGGCATTGTCTATTTGGGACTGTAAAACAGGTACAGTGAATTACTATATGGGTTAAATTTCCGTTGCGTAAACCTTTGTAATTGATGAGAGAGATTTTGTTATTAGTTTTAAGTAGCTTTATCTTCTTTTGTGGCATTTCAAAAGAACTTCTGTAATTTTGGATTTCAAGGTACGCAGTTTTCATGTAGCCCTTCACATTTCCTTTCACGAATTGTCTAAAAAGTTCAGAAACGTGTTAAAATTAGGCTTTCATAAAACATTTAACCTTACACTAATATTCTATGGGTAAATCTGGATCTATTTTTTGTCCCGAATTCTACAAATTTCAATTGCGTACTATAATTCCTTGTATGGTCTGAATCATATGAAGATTATATTAGCATGCAGTAAAGTGAGTCACTTTTGTTAAATTAAACGTCTCTCTCTCTCTCTCTCTCTCTCTCTCTCTCTCTCTCTCTCTCTCTCTCACACATTCTTCTCGGAAATGTGCTGGTAAAGCGATTGGAGTGATGAGAGTAATTGTGGAAAAGACAACTAATGCACATTTATAAAATAGGGGTGAATGACAGAATATAAAAGATAGGTGAATGAAAGTATAGGTATAGGATACAGGTGGTTGATAGTGTAGTATAAATTGTAGGGGGACTGAAATCAAGAGTTAATTCTTCGCATTTTTAAGGCTAAAAATGACCCTTTAACATTTTACGAATGTTTGGCAAACTATTGATTACCAAACGCGAGGTGAAGATAAACATTTCCTTGTGGAAATTGTTAGGCTTTTGTTGGTTAGTTGGTATCATAATAGGTAAAATTTAAAAATGAGAGAATAAAGAATTTTTGTGGCTCAGGTGGCTGGTCCTGTTAAATAAATCAATGATGGGTATAATTAGGCCAAAGTTTGAATGTGAGATGACAGGAAACTCAGTGCCATGGGAGGACAAGGCGTTATGTTCAGTGGATTGTACAGAGTATAAAAAGGTGTTGGATATAATTTCTGTATGTGTGAAATGGTTGAGAACAGAAACGGTTGCAAGGTTAATGAATGGGATGGTTGTTTGGCTTAGTTTTTTTTTGTTCAGAATATTCTCTCTCTCTCTCTCTCTCTCTCTCTCTCTCTCTCTCTCTCTCTCTCTCTCTCTCTCTCTCTCTCTCTCTCTCTCTCTGTGTGTGTGTGTGTGTGTGTGTGTGTGTGTGTGTGTGTGTGTGTGTGTGTGGAGGGGGAGAGGTGTGTGTCGTTTGTAGGGCTACATGAACATATCTTGAACATTAGAATGTTAACTGTTACCAATATTGACACAATTAAGAGAATTTCATTTTCAACTGAATAAAATTTTGCAGAAGTTCTTTTCACCTGATGCGCAACTCCTATTCCAGATCTCCCATTCCCTCTCCTCGATCCTACCCTAACTCCCAAACTGGAGATGTTACAAAGGCTTAAATAGAAAAATCCATGCTCATATGACTGAGGTCTCCCCTTACCCCCATCCCCCAGCTAGTATCAGCATTTGCCATTTTATTCCTCCCCACGAGGGGGCCAAAAGGTCCATGAACTACACCTTGCTTTTAACTAAAAAGGAACCACTGTTCATTCAGGCTGTTAGTCAATTTCCACTGTACAGAGCTTGTTCATCTTTTCTGGTGTAATGAGAGCAGTAGCATTATTTGTGAACTTGAATATGTTGTACTTGTCAAAATGTTGATGGCCTGTCTTGGTGAATATGTTGAGTTCTGTTCACTTGCTTTTCCAGTGGTTGTCGGAATAGAGTATGTTCTTTATTGGCAACCAAAGTCATGATCAATAGTTGTTGTCTTGCTTTAAAGTTACTTGAGACCTCTTGTTTATAATTTTTTTTAGAATTTATATTGACTTAATTTAAATTTAATAATGATGTATTGTTTCGAATTTGAAATCTTTAGTTGTAGGGGATTGTAATGTCAAATGAACAGGTTTTGGTACAATTTCAGTGTAATGTGTTCACTACAGTTTCAATGATATCAAATTATCAAATGTCATGTACAGTGTAATGTAAGTAGTGTACATTTCGCATAACGTAAAATGGTTGTAATTTAAAAACTCTCTAAAATGTATGAATTTTATCAAGTCAAGGTCAAATTAGTAAAATCTTGTTGCTAAATGTTAGTGAAACTTTATGGTAAAGATTAATGAAAGTAAAAGGGTTAATGAATATTTAATGTTAAAGGTTCAGTGTCTGAGTAATCTGATGAGAGGTTCATTCGGAAGTCTTGCATTTCAGTGCTTTTTGTCACACTGTGACCCCTGGGCTCCCGAGAAGGGGTCCAGCTGGGATCACACAATGTCCATTTTGTCTCTGACTTCTACCGTCTGTGTCCTTGACATAAAGAAAGGATAAAGAACCGCCATAGTCATCTTTAGACGAACTGTGTGATAAGTTTTTGAATATCTTGTCGTTGGTATGGAAGCTGTCCAGTTGTCGTGTTGCAAGAGTAAAGTTGTTCTACCGTTGATTAGGGTAAGGAGGCTGTCCATGTGTGTGTGTGTGTATTTTAATGGTGCAGAATTGTTCTAGCCTTTGAAGCATATTTCCTGTTGTTGCTTAGGATGTGAAAACTTGGCAGATTGTGAGTGAGAGTGTACGCTCGGTTGTGTGTGTGTGTGTGTCTGTGTTTTACTGTTGTAGAGTTGTTCTAGCCTTTGAAGTATTTTTCATTTCCTGTTGTTGGTTAGGATGTGAAAACTTGCCAGCTTTTGTGGGTTTTAGGGCCTGAAGTTGACAGAATTTGAGGACCGCCTATTTCAGATCACGGAAATTTTAGATGTCGAAATTATTTTTGTGGTATACTAATTTTTCAGTCTAATCTTTCGTTTAATCTTGTGTGGAAGTTGTAGGTTGTTATGGTTTACTAAATTTATTCATAGCTTCTCTTTGATCAGATAAAAAGTGTCTTGATTTGGGTCTAACTGTAGTGTATTTAATTTTGTTGAATATACCGGCATGAATACTGATGTACAAGATTAATCCTGTTGTAATAATGATCAGAACTATCTACAGTAAAAAGTTTTTTCTCTTGTAAATGATGTTCTTGATAAAGAGTCCTAAATAAATGCAAATGATGTTAGGTAGTAAATGTTTTATACTGGCCTGTAAAGCTCGTACAAAGGGTTGGGGCAATTAAAATCTTCCCGATGTTCTACTGTAGCTAATTTTTCCCCAAACACTTTTTATTTTTTCATTTTTAATGAAATCACTTCCCAAGGCCTTAGATGAGAATTCTCACGTTCATAAATTATGGAGTTTACTCATAACATTAATCTGAGTACCTTCACTAAAGTTCGGACATTCTGCTTTCTCTTGCACCGTAAAGATTTGGGGGCAATGCGTATAGAAAACTAACGAAGTTCACTTGAAATTCAACATCTTTGTTTTGGTAAGACTTAAATCCTGAAATATTGAGGACAGGCTTGTTTGTGTTAGCCAAGAGAAGTACCATAATACACTTAGTGTACTGGGTAGCACGAGCGGTTTTATTCATAAGAATTCAGTATTATGTACATCGTATTTGGCATCAGTAATTTTCTCTTCTAAAACTCGAATAAACGAGACTAAACATTCCATGAACAGGAAATTGCCAGCAGAGTAAGGTTGATTATAAAAGTATATTTTGTTAGTACCTACCTTTATTTTGATAGACATATCCAACTTCAATGGATGGTTGAATTTCTATCACCAGTGTGTAAATACCATGTAGATTGGCCGCATATTTTGAATTAAAAGCCTGGATGTTAGTGATTTTGAAATTACGGGCAGTTGAGAAATTAATGCAAGAGATTACAGAAACTCCACGTAAAATCCCTTGATCAGTGTTCTCACTGAAAGACGCCGTTGGTTTAGCTATCTGTCATTTCATTAGCAAACCTGTGGAACTAAATTTAGATAAAATTCATATTAGGCGAGGTAGTAGTAATAATTTTTTTTTTTTTACAAAGGGTATGCTTGTACATCAGTAAAGTAGTAATAAAAGCCAGGTATAGTTAACATTTCTTAGTCAAGCCGTATTCAGAAATGTTTTTGACTGATCCAAGTTCGAAAGAATAACATGTCGCATATTGCTTTGCCACTTCCATCAATAATAGTTACGGATGTATGTGCCAGTTTTATATAAAAGATAGTAATGACTATTTAAAGTTAGAGGCTCTTCTCATTTGAATTTTCCTCATATCCTAGGGGAAGAAAAGTTAGTTGTCCATCTATTACGTTATGTAGAAAAAGAAATCGGTCAGAATTCTGTTCGTCTCCGAATTAATCTTATTTTTTGTCTAGTGAAGTAATAGTAGTAGTAGTAGTAATAGTGGTTGTGATTCGCCTTTGCCTTTGCAACGGCAACAGTTACATACCTCGGAAAGGAGTTACTGTATGTCAGATAGGGTAAGTTTTAAGTTTTTACGCATTAAATACTAGGCTTCGTGGAATGTCTATTGTAATCGACTTCTTCATTAAAGCACTGACATTTTATGTATTAGGCAACATGTATTTTAAATAAACATGCAGAAAAAAATCACTAGATCAAATACTTGAACTAGAATTTACATGAAATTGGCTGCACGTATATTACAGAGAAAGTTGCGCACTTGTCATAAACAATATCGAAGATAAGTTAAAATTAGGTATGTTATCAAAACTGAAACAACAAAATGTTTATAGGAAAAACGCTAGTAATTAAAATCGCAACTCGCTTCAAATAAAACACTTACTTTTGTAAGTTACCAAAACATGACCACCCTCACATGATGCCCTTAGTTGGAAATTCTATTCTGGCATCTTCCTGAAGCCCGGAGGTAAATAACCTTGGAATTACAGTATAAATAATTAAATCGCAACAAAATAGCCATGGATTACCCTGATATTCAAATATCGGCCATAAAAAACTATTTTCAAAGTAATAATGCTTTCACTTTATTGGTAATTTTTACAAGCAACCCGGTGAGAATTAAAACTAGAATCGCCAACGAACTGTACTTCGTAATTTTCAATAACCATACTTGACTGCAGGAAACTTGAAAGCCAATTAGCCAGTCTGGGACTACAATTGCTGTACATCAGTTGATGCTGGTCTGCATAATAATCACTTGGAATATTTATTCCTTCTGTATATTAAACAGGTTTGGCTGGAATGTTGATGATCTGTATAGCAGTAGTCACTTTCCTATATTGATAAAATATTTTGCCTGTAAAGCAGCGTAACTGTGTAATATCTCCATAATGATAAAGCCTGTTTGAGCTTATATGCATTCGTACCTAGGGAAATAGTCTCCTATCTATGAGTATAACGAGACTCAAAAGATTCGTCAGACTCCTCATAACTGAACAGTCAACAGGATAATGGCTTGATACATTAAACTAAAGATACAAAAAAAAACCTTCAGAATGAACCACTGCTAAAAATGATCACTGTCGCTATAGAAATATAATGACACCACAACGCCACGTCTGCTGGCTGTAAGGAAGAAATAAGAGGGGGAAGACTTAAATCTTGGGGGCACTGTGCCTCAGGTACATCCAGAGGTACTCCCCTTAAGATAGTGTTTCCGCTAAATCTATAGGTGGTTTGTTGGTCCACTGAGACATGCTCATCATACGATAGAAACAGAAATGAAACTAATATCAGCTTAGACGAGCACTTGCGTAAAGCAGAAATATACAGTACTATACATTGAATTATGAAATAACTGAGGACATATACTATAGTAATTCACTATAGAAAAATTAGAAAATGTTCTCTCCTTAGTAACTAAGCACCATATAAATATGGGATTTCTCTTGAAATATAACACCTGGTATTATTAGCAAATTCGTATTTATTACAATTTCGTAATCGCTTTCTGGTAAACTTTTTTCCAAAGGAATGGTTAATGCCATAATTATTAAGAGTGCTAAATCTAGGAAAGATCCAAGCAAACCCATTGGCTATGTACTCTTCCCATTGACCAGCCGTTTATGTAAAGTTTTTTGAAAAATTCTTGATGGCAGATTGGGGCACTATATGCGAAAGTTGTAATTTTATCTCTGTTTGGATCTTCATAAGATTTTATCGATTTAGACCATATCTGCAGAGGGCTAAGGGCCTGTCCACACTAGCGGCCATGCCCACCGGAAACTTGCAGCTCTTTATATTTTCTCTCGCTTCTGAAGCAGTGTTACCAGACAATCGCATCGTTCTGGCTCCATACTCAGCCGGTCAGTATAGTGGAACTGGTTATGGGAACAGTGTTTGCCCGTCGGGCTGTACCTGCCAGTGTGGACAGGGTTTTAGAAAGTGAACAAGTAACCACAGAAGTATAGATATTCAGAAGGCATTTGACATCGCATGCAGATATGCAGTTCCCAAAACACTTTAACAATAGTGTTCGTCCAATATGCAAAAACATCCTAAATGATCGTGACTGAGGTATGTCTAGATATTCACAACGTACCATACAGACTGCAGCATAGAGTTCCTCTAGGCAGTGTTCTTAGTAGCACACTTTATATTGGCATTGCCATATTTTACACTAACAAATCGGCGACAAGCCAAACGAATTCTTAATCTGACCAAATCTAAAATTGACTTGTAGGTTTCCTCAGTTGGATATCAGTTCTCTGTTGAAGAAACAAAGCTATTACGTTTTTGTAAAGATGTTAGGTGGAAACAAAACTATAAAATAGTATCCGAGATAAGTGATACTCAGCAACAAAATCCTCATTATGTTCAAACACGTTCATAAAATAAAATCCGGATTATAGATATCCAGATCATTGAAACAAGCTATCTCATACACCCTGGTGGACGAAGTATATGGATCAGTATATGATTCGACATTTAAAGATAGAAAAGGTTCTCAAGATGGACTGTGAATCGGCACTGGTGCTTTTAAGTGGCCTCCGAATACCTTACTATAAGTTGAAAGTGAAGAATCCTCCGGATATCTATGTGAATGCAGTAGATAAGCAAGAAAATTATTCTTCCACATTCTCGTAAGCAATCATCCGCCGTCATTCCCAGTTAGAGCCAGCTGGTCTTTGAGGATGAATATACATGAGGATCAGACTTCTCCATAAGAAGAAATGGACTACCTGAAATGTCAGGACTTGATTCACCTGTATTACTTGTCAACTCACATTAGTACATAGTAGATGCAACGGTCCATACTGTACAGTATGCAGTGATTTTCTGAATCTAAGGCTCTTTTTATAGTAAAACTGTGCAAGCAATTCTCGACTTGCTACTGAAAAATATACCACACCAGAAATTTATTCTGACTTCAAACATGCCTTTGAAGCCTTTCAAAACTATTTAAAAAAAGAGTTATGCTGAAGTTACTCTTCAGCGTCACTCGATCTCGTTTTTTAATTGGTCACAATTTTTGACCCATGAATACTTTACCTTTCTCCTGCGAGAAATCAATCGTTAAGAAAAGAGAGACTGTATTTTAAATTAAGCTCTGCTGATGCAGAAGATTCTTTAAGTAGATTTTCTGTTCAGATTAAGATAACCGGATATTCCTTCCAAGCCTAGGATATTTATCTCTCTCTCTCTCTCTCTCTCTCTCTCTCTCTCTCTCTCTCTCTCTCTCTCTCTCTTATCATCAATAAGTTTTAACAATTATGTTAAGGTTGGAATTATTATAGTCCATGAAGAATGAAGCAATGAAATTCCATTAATTAATGAATTTTCAGTTCATTGCCAACAATTTTATAAGTGTTAACTTGTTTAATTATAGTTTAAAAGGAGTCCGTGAGGCATAGCAGGGTTGTCCTTTTTTCACATAGATAATCTTCTATCGAGTTTTCTTGTTGGGCAAAAATGGGAGATTTAAAATATAATCTTTATACTGTGTGTCAGGGTTTTGACTAGCAAGAGCCACGAATTTTGTAGATGCTGTTGATATAGGCCTACTCAGTTAGGAAGCTGGTTGCATGAGCAAATCCTTTTAGCAGAGGTTTTTAACTATAGTCAGTACTGTATTGAAGAGAACGCTGCATGTAGAATGATGCTGTATTTTTTTTTTATCAGATTTTCGTGTTAGGCTCACCTCTCCGCGTTGCTTTCATGATGGTCCTTATTTGAGAATTTATCACACAGATGAAGCTAAAGAGATTTGGTGGTCCACGTGTAAGGTGAATGTGTACTTCGGTCCGATCTGGCTATCCGTTGGGAGAAGAAGCACAAGGTAGTCAGGGCAGTAACCTTGCTCGTCTCTTCTCTTTTACCCGACTCAATCTCGTACACGGAATGGGACGAAGCCGAGAGAGGCGTCTTGGTAACTTGTGGGTTCTTGTCTGCTTTCGAGAGAGCTTCTGGTGTCTTGAGTGATGGATCGCGCTGAATTTGCGTACGGGACTGATGGTGATTCTCTCATCACTTTTTAGTAAAATTCCATAAAAACATAAATCTTCTCCTTTACATGTTACATGTTGTAGCATTAGCCTTCGTAAAATCTTAAATGCTGTTCTTGGTGTATTCAATTCACAACCATTCCATTGTCGATTGTAAAATTTTCAATAAAACGTTCTTAAAAAGAGGAGGACAAGGAAGGCATTCAAGGACCTGGTAACTTTGTTTATTCAGAACAGCTTTTAGTTAAATCAACTGTTACCAGGTGGGACTGGGGAGGGCCTTGGCGGGCTTTCCTTTTCCTCCCCTTTTTCATTTTTTTTTCTATAATGAAAGCACTACTTTGTTACACAATCATGACATGTGACCTCGAATACTGAAATTCAAACGTATTCCAGATGTTCAAACACAGAAAACGAGGCGTTTAGGTACACACGTCTATTGTGGCTTGTATCACGTTTTCTATGGTTTTCCAGCGCTTGTTCTCAGGCAATGGATTTAATATAATTATTTTTGTCACTGATTTTAGTGTGTATTCATATTTCAACTTTAAAGCTGTTATTGTGGTGAACATAAAAACAATGTGATTGTACTGAAACCTGTCTCATGAATGCCATTCGGTCTTCTACAATAAAGGATTTCTAATTATTTTCTTCGTTTAACTTAAAACAAAATTTTATGAATCAAAAATTTATTACGTATATTGCAAGTATAGTTGCGTCTCAGCGAACAGCCCCAGAATATTTATAAGCTTTTTACCGAAATACTGTTTTCAAAACTTTGAAAGAAGCTAAAAGTATAAAAATGGTTCGACAGGTACTCTCAGCTCAAAAGCCAACTTAATGCGAATGAACAGAATTCTAACAAAATTACCAGGCGACAGTTCACCCGTTTTGAATAAGCTCATTTCATTTATGGATAATGGTACTGCTCTCAATCCATATCAGTAAGGGTGAATACGTTCTGTATATGGGAAGAGACAGGAGTCTAAATGAACACGTGGTTTTATGGGAATAAGCGAGGTGTATTCCATGAGCTTTTTGGCCCCCTTCACAGGGGGTAGTACAGGCATTTGCTGGTACTAGCAGGGGTGGGGGGTTGTATGGGGAGAATACTCGGGCATATGAACTTTACTGTGGGGAGAATACTTGTTGTCGTCAACTTTTTCATTCTTTTTTGTATTTTTTTATAAATTAGATATTGTAACAAAATACAAAAAGTCGTATAGTATGCACTTTTATTATCTCAACTTGTTGGATACAATAAAATACAATAAATCGTATAGTATGGCACTTTTATTACCTCCTTAACTTGTTGGATACAAAGTTTATTACAATTTCGGTTTCAGACATACAGCACTTGAAAAATATTACATGCACAATCTACCAGTCACATTCCCCGATCTGTGGAAATACAGTTGCCATTACAATTGCCCTAATAGCTGCAATGTACAGTTCAGAATATATTATGCAAAGTACAAATGACTACAAAAGATTATGTAATAACAGGAAAGCGCAAATGATACTGTGATGCAAGGCAAAGAACAAATGACTATGAAATGCAAGTCAAGTGAATACGTACCCATGTGGGTAAAACTGCCTTACAGTGAATACTTAACTTCTATGCTTATTTTTTTTTTCTACGATTTCCACTGAAAGTCTGTGCAATTTCAGAAGCAAAATATTCCTTCACTTTTCTCCCAACGGCCTCTGACCCTTACTAAAAGCCCCCTTTACTATTACTACTACTCAGAACCACCCTATTCATATGGAACAAGCCCACAGAGGTCATTATACTATTAAGATTTTCACTGAGTAGACATGAAATATTAAGAAACTGCAAAAGCAAATTATCTCCAGATGGCAATGATATTCCCACAGTTACAAGATAACTCTTCAAAGTTTGACTAAGACCTAAACTTTCAATAAGAGGGGCTTTGGAACATTGTTCCATTCGAGCAAAGCTTTCCTTTTAATTTTCTGTTATTCTTAACTTTAAAATTCTTTCAAATTTCTTTTGACTATTTTCTCTATCATGGAAGATCAGTCTTAATTGCATGTCTTGCCATTTGTAATTGCCACTAACCAAAACTCTCGAATGATATTTTTCACAATACACATTCTTATACATACAGTACAATGGCCTTAGAATGACGAAACAAAATTTGGTATTTAGTACTGTTAATTTCAAGCATTTCAAATCTGCCCCATAGTTTGTTGTGAATGTCCGATCTAATCGCTTTCCAATAAAATTGGTATTGTCAAAATGCACTATTTCGAGGCTTTGACTAAAAAGAAATTTCACTCACTAGTTACACTAGTATCGATATACATACCAAGAGGTAAATTAACATTCGCAATTATCAACTTCATAAAACCTTTCAAATTTGCTTTCTGCCCAAGGCTCACCATTAAAATGTACTTCCAAGAATTATTCCTTTAAGCTTAAATATAAACCATCTACAACAAAGTCCTTCCTTGAGAATTTTGGCAATTTCCCGTTCAGCAATAATTACTATCACTGAGTACACTAACTTGAAACTATGCGCTCAAATTCTCCTCGAGAACCATTTATCCCCTATCTGAGAGATTACCTTTGACGAGATTTTTCTTTAAAAAGAAATTCTTCCCTTAAAAAACTTTTGATTTTCCTTCAAGAACAACAACTTTCCCATTCCCTTCACAAAATAATCCAAGTATCCCCGTTAAGAAATAAAAGTTCCTTTTCTGAATTAATCCTTACTTTTAAAAACTACCTTCCTTAAGTCTTTCATTAAACTTAAGACTAGTTGCACCAAATCAATCCCTGTCTTCAAAATCCTTCCTTAAGCCTTACCAAACAGACCTAGAGCCTTACCATTAAAACCAAGGTCTACAGACCACCTCTATTCTGAAATCTTACTCCTACCACAGGAAGACTCAGGTGCTACTGGGAACCTTTCATTGGGAACCTATTCAAGCCTCATTTATAAAAACATTAGTTCAATAAGCTTCACCTTCAAAAACTATTCCTCCTCTAGTTTTTCACTTATGCACTATTGCCACCTTATGACTTTTTGAGAAAACGGACTAATTTTATCAACAATCTTTTCGACGAACATCCAAAACTATTTGATTTAGCTTATCAGCTGCATAGACTACCGAAGAATTACGCAATCTCCCTTTAAAAAGATACAATTAAAACAACAGGTATCTAATATGGCTATACCACAACCATAGTAGTTCATCATTCTAAGGCTATGTATTCTTCCAAGTGACATTCCATTATGAACTGACAAGTCAGAACTTTTTGGTTACTTTAAACAAGGTTTTGCGTGTGACTGTAATAATGGGCAACTCAAGGCTTTTAATAAAGCAATGACATTTACAGTGAGTCACTATACCATACTCGATTCATAGTGAAAACTTTTGAAGAAAATCCTATAAAATAAATTGTAAAAATAGAAACACAAGGTAGTGTGAACTTTGAAAACTATAAAACATAGCAATTATTAAACTGTGGATTAAGGGGAGGAGGAGAGGAAATATTTCTAAAAATAGTAACACTGACACTTGCACTCTCCATACCAGGATTACAGTATATCATAACATGCATGCATGCTTTTAAACTTGCCTATTATCACGAAAATTAGATTCTTTCCTCACATACAACATTGTCCTGTCATCAGTATTTTATTAAAATTGGAATAGTGACACTATCGATTTTGACACAGTGAAGAATTCTTATTTAAGGGGCTCAATTTTCTACATTCTCTGCTTAACTGTGCTTGTGTTCATGTCAAGAGCAACAAGATTTCTACTAAAAAACAAGATGGAACAGCACTGACAACAGGGAGATAAAAAGGATGGTTAGCAAGCATCATACCAGACAACTGCTGCACGAGAAATGTACCTAATAGTAATCTGAGAAAAAAACTGGCCTAGTCAGATGAAACCAAGAGGAGACAGATGACAGTGCCTACCAATGTTTAACGAATTATTTGAAGGTATGGTAATAAATATTTCATATATCAAGGACTAAAGGGTTACAGTTGCATTGACATAGCAACTGTAAACACAGGCAGATTACAATTCACATTAACAAGCATGTGGTTCTACACTAAAAGCAAAATTAATTATAATAGCGAGTCAACCTATTAATCTCACAGTCACACTAAATAGTAACTTGTTTATAGTAGTGTACACAATTTTACAAAAATTATTCTTAAATGAAAGGAAGCCTTAAGGAAACTGACCAGAGCTCAAATGCATAAAAATTTATTATTGGCCATGGAAAATTACGAGGCAAAGATTTTACTATGAAATGTATTCTTACATGTACTTCTTAATCCTGATTATCACCAGAGCCTGTATCAGTTTCCTCAGTTTACAAAGACACAGAATACCTGAAGCAGTTTCCAGACTCATTCTTGTGATATGTTTCCACAGAAATGTTTTTACTTTTATATTGACTTGTTTCACACTAACTAATTACAGTACAAATAAGTTGGAATCTATGAAGCTTGAGTAAATTCAGTCAGCTGTCCCCCCAATTTTATATAGATAATAACTGATCTTAACACAATGTAGAAATTTGAATCTAATGGTTTCAAATTAAAATGGCTGCACCTAAACCATGAAAGTACTTAAAGTTCCGAGAAGAAACCTAAACATACTTCAGATAACTGGTTACTATACTTCCTTACTGATCTTAGTTTTGCAAAAATAAAGTCCAGTTAATAACTAGTCATAAAACTACATGGTATAGACGGAATGGCAAGCAAAAGCCAACACCAAAAATTCATTAATGCTAGCAGTGTTTGACTGCTTGAAGCCCAATGTTATTGACCATGATGAAGCTCTCAACAGACATTTATTAAATGCTTATAAGAATTTACTCTATACGACTTTAGAACAACATATAGAACAATACAATGTCTAACAGTGTATAACTAAGTGTGGAAATCCTGCTCATTAATCAGTACAGTATAAAAAGTAAAGTCTGGTCAGTAAAACTTCAATTCAACTATTGTAATGTTAATGTAGAGAGACCTTTAGTACCATCAGCTAGTTAACATCCTTGACATAACTTTTAAAATATTTGAAGTACTGACAAGTCATGATAGTAGTGCACAAGCAAAACATCCCACAACTTTCTAGTCCAATATTATACTGCCAACTACAGGAAGGGCTATTTACGGCTTCATAATAGTTTGTTGCAAAATGTAAATATTTTAAATTAATTATCATTGGGAACTCTCAGCATGTACTTCAAATAGGTCAGAGATATTCTGCAGCAGGCTTTCAATCTTTCTTCTTTATGAACTCTTCATGGTACTGCATTCCATGGTCCAGTGATTGTAGTTGATTTTCATGTTGAGATCCAGTAAATTTCTTTGCTGCAATGACTGTCAATCCTACAAAAATAAGCAATATAACAGTCTTATTATACTGTACTCCTTTTTCTGTACATTTTACTGTTTATGTCACCTAAGAGAAAACATACTGTATATCAATAACAACTTCCTTAAAACACTAAAGGTAAAGCTACAGACTATATTAATTTCAAAATATTTTAATTATCAAACTTACTAAGCAGCTTACTTGCATGCTATTGTTACTGATTTAAGTATTTAAAACATTAAAACTGACGAAGACGTGTACCCTACATAACTACGTACCACAAACAACTAATAAGACTTCTCCACTAAAGAAGAATCTTATCAAGCAAATAAGATCACAGAGTTGTGTCATTAAATCAAATACTGTACAGTATGTATTACTTTAATCATTTACCCCAGTCTAAGTACTGCCCTCCAGTAACTTTTTATGTTATAATGAATGATTAAATCTTTCAATAATTCCATCTTACTCTAGGGATTAATTTGATTAAATCTTACAATAATTCCATCTTACTCTAGGGATTAAAATACCTTACCTAGTCTCACTGAACATCAGTCCAATGTTAACCCACTTATTAGCATACTCTACAGTTTTTCCTGGTTAACCTGTTAACAAATTGTCTTATGTCATACTTACTCCTATAATAAAATGTCTGACTTTCATCCACTGACTAAACCCCGCTGAGTAGCAAACAACTCCATAACTCAAATATCCTATAGTACCCTAATCCAGTTAACTTACCATAAAGTACATTTCGTTCATATTACCGTAACATGAAATTTATAGGAAAAAATAAGTTCTAGTCATCCATTTCCTCTAGTCAATTTTATAACTGGCTTGATGCTTCAATACTTGGGAATCTATCAACAAAATTATCAGTATGAAAACTAGTGAAATAAAGGAGATATTCCAGACAGGCCCACTATGGACAAAAAAAGAGCATGTGTAATATTGCTAGTTAAATGTTGAATAAAACTCGGATTTAAACTCAATTCCCGAGGACAACAGCTGTAGTTCTAGGTATAGATTTCTATGCAAAGTACAGACTGTCATGAGAAGTGCAAAATCATAACATTCTTTAATCATAAAAACGGCCCAGATTACATCTTATCAAATCGCACCCTGCTTTGACCAAAACCTTGTAAATATTTTAAATAACCTTTAAATAATTTAATAAACTCATCAAATGACATGCCAATTCTACCTTAATCCACTGACTGGCCAATACCACCAAAATCCAGTGACTGTGGCTTACCATAATCCATGACTACTAATTACCTCAACCTCTGCCCAAGGTCATCCAACAAATTTTACAATACATACATAGTTATTCCTGCCTAATCCAATCAATAAGAGCATTTTCAGTTCTTAAAACAAGCTGTGCACACGTACAACGTTTTAACTTTTCACCTCAAGAGATTCCAGTCCCTTTATACAGGTATTTAACATAATCCTCTTAGCATTTAGCACCAGTTTTTGAGTTTTTCTCCTCAGTCCACAGCAGCTCGATCTTCATTCATCTGTTTAAGCTACAAGTTCAAGCCAAACCTACAAAAAATGTTAAAAAAATATTAAAATTGCCAATACAGTAATTAAAATGATACAATATTCTACATTTAAATTTACAAGAATTAAACTAGCAATTGCAACCCAACAAAATCCATAGACCTATCATGCATCAATTTACTGGGTAACCTAACTTGCATTGTTCTTAACTATCTCTATCTCCGAGGTGTATAAAATTGTTACAGTATTCTTGTGTTTTGCACAGTTTCTCCTAGATGTTTGAGGACTTCTATGCAACTTTCTAACTCCCATGATTTATATTGCCTCTGAATCAGTCAAATTTAGTACTGTATTATACATTACAAAACTTGCTTATGGCTTTAACAAGTGGAAAAACATATCCTATGACTGTTAATAGGAAATCACTGCAGGTCAAGTAGTACGACACCCTCCAGATTTACCTTTAAACATAGTTATCAGCACAGACTGGTAGCAAGTGACCCTAGTGTCAGTTAAAATTCTGGATTACCTGAACAGTTTTCACAATGGAAGAAACAGCTACAGTTATGAGGTAAAACAATTACAATTTCAAAACAAATTCCAGTTATGAAGGCCCTGATAAAATTTATGAAGTTTGTCTGACCTATTTCTGGACTAAATTTGATACTTTCTTGAAAACTGCCTTTGAAAGTAACCCTTATACTTACCTTGAATTTTTTGGAGTATCACCATCTCAGATCTCAGATAATTTATTCTCATGGTTCAGAACACTAAGTACTTTATTCTTGGTCCCAAAAGCCCTGGGTCCAATCCAAGTCTGAAAGAGATTAGTAAAATTCAATAAAGTCAGAAATTGTTAAACATTGAACCATTCACTACGAGCATTTAACTTGAAAATTTATCATAACTGTCAATTTCTGCTAATTATCGAAATATTCTGTCTCTACCGATTCGTCTATTGTAGACTTTTTTTTTTTTTTATTAATTAGCACTGCAAATAACTCCCTGGGTAAATTTCATAACCTCAACACCCAACATCATTTGTAGCATTTTACTACACTATTTGCACTTCTGCTCCATGTGCAAGCCACCTTAGTTTTCCATACAAATTTAGTACTCCAGTCTTCATACCTAAACTGTATGTTGCTGATTAGGCTCTTATTCAGCAATGATACTCAAGATCCAAAAAGCCTGCAGCACTTGGGGTCAAACTGCTCACAGTCTCAGGGGTTTTCCATGTAGTTCAGCAACACTAGCAAACTTTCTGAGGTACACTCAACTAACCTATATTTTCAAAACTATATCCTTATACCAGCATTTTACCCGGCAGCCTACACAGCATTGCATTTCGTGCTTATTTTGGCAATGTTTAAAGTGGATTTTTGGTTTACCACATTTTAGGGCTCATCTCATACACAGACTAATGGACAGATATCTTTGCTAATTTTCTTGACTAAGATTGAGAGACATGGTGGTCCCAACACTTACACCCAATGAATAGTAAACGCAATTCCCATACTGGAAGGTGTGAACATTTAGGAGTTATTTTTAATCACTTACTTTTACACCTCTGTTATTGGAACTTTCATGGAATAGTTACAGTAATGTCTCTTCTCAGTATGACAAAAGTGAATTGCAATTCAAGCAGGATATGGGACTAAGAATCACTAACATGCTCTTGAAGAAAATTGTCTGTCCCTCTAAAACAAAATTATGACATTTTCCAATACAGCCTAAATCTAGGGGACAAAAGTTACTAGTCTCCATCCAAGGAGCCATAACTAAGATACGAACCCGGTTTTCCCTCCAAACAAGGCCTGAATTCCAAATCCCACATAGCCTAATTGGTGAAACTTTGAAGAAAAGAATTCAGGTTTCAACTTTGTCCACGTACCCACATTTCCTGATGAAAACAGTGTGTTAGCCAATGTTACCTAAAAGGCATCCTGACAAAAAAAATCTGATTGGGAATCACACTAGCATGGACAAGTTTCACTGACAAATACGAGCAGGTAAGAACATTCAATGGTAAATATCTATTTGAGTCAATTTGTCACGTGATTTTTGTGTGCCGTTCTTATATTTAATCAGACTTAGGAAAAAGGCAAAAGACTCCAGTAAATTTCTACTTTAAACTATTAACTAATTGCATTCTGGACTTGAAAATATTTTAATGTTTAAATACATGCTTTGAATGTTTGCCATTCATTTTGGTAGCAAAGCCCTGAATCCTATTAGGCCTTGCCCATATCCTACAAGCATTGGGGGGGGGGGAGCCACAGCGAGAAGGCTGGTATTTGGTAAGGGGAAAACTCAAAACAAGTGACAACCTAATCTAGAGCACTACAAATATGGTTGCAACTTAACCACATCTAACCCAAATATATTATTCAGAAGAGCACTATTCATATGGAACAAGCCCACTGACTTGAAATTCAACCTATGGTAATGGGTCCTTACCTGGATGGGGAGGGATTTCCTCCCTTGGAACCCCACTTAACCTGACCTAGGACACTGTCAAAAATCGAAATGGTTGCACCCTAACCAAACCTACGATACCAGATCCTTAACTGGCCCATTGTGCCTAAGAGTTACTCAGACTCTTACTCTATGACTTTACTCAAACTACCATGGAAACCAACTAATCACTATTATACAGCCTGAAGAAATTAGTAAATTTTACTTGTAAACCACAGCCTAATTAGATTCATGAATTTAAAATATAATTCTCCTGGGTTTTAATGTGTGCTCTGAATGGTGCCGATGTTAATTTCATTACCAAATAAATAGACAGGACACACTTATATCCTTTAATGGTGGAAAACCACGGTAATTCTATAGGAAAGGGATGCACTGGTTTCTAAAAATAATGTTACCTAGAGTTACAGATAACAGCGTACAGAATTCATAGATATTAGTCATTAAGTGAGGAATTGCTTAATAGTCCCAGAAAGAGTCACTTTAATATGTAAAAACTTGCAAAAAAAACTAAGTCGAAAGAGCTATCTCTCTCACCGAGTCTACAGACTGATGTCTGTATCTGTGAGCACATGCAAGGACTAAAAAAAAAAAACTAGTAAAATAGTGACGAATGCAATACATACAGGCTAAACCTCTTTACTTTCCTATTTCTCAATGATCCATTGTTACACAATAGGGAAAATTTTCACTCTTGCACAGCTATTTTGTTCATCATCATGGCAGTAGCTTCTACAAGTGCAAGTGTTCCTTTTAGATGTGAAAGCTGTCATAACTTATGGTGCTTTATTTTTATAGTCGTAACACTGAAAAGTTGATTAAAAACTGTCAGGACCATGGGGTAATTTTATCAGAAAAACATTGTGGTTCATGTAATTCTGTCTGTAGAGTTGATATAAAAGTGTGTGTATTCCGTTCTGATAAATCTTACATTACTGAAGGATGCCGCAGAAAAAGGTGTAATTTTAAAGTGTCTATATTCAAGGATGCCGCAGGAAAAGGTGTAATTTTAAAGTGTCTACATTTAAGAACACTTGGTTTTACCAATCCAAACTTGATATTGAGACTAATTTAAAGTTTGCGCTTCTGTGGTTGCAAGACTGGTTTGCCTATAAGGCAGTACAATCGGAACATATTAAATGACGTGACAATTTCGGACTGGTCGTCATTTTGTCAAGAGGTGGTAGTGAATTAGGTTTTCAGACAGAAAATTGGTGGTCCAGACTGCATTGTGGAAATTGACGAATCAAAGTTTGGACGACGTTAAGTATAATGTTGGATGCATAATTGAAGGGCAGTGGGTTTTTGGCGGAATTTGCCGAGAATCACAAGAATTTTTTGTAGTGCCTGTTGAACAAAGGGATCATGTAACACTACTACGTGTTAATAAAGACAATATTCACGCGGGAACTACTATTGTCTCAAGATTGCTGGAAAGCATATAATTGCTTGGAGGAAGAGAGGTACAAGCACCTTACAGTAAATCATAGTATAAATACTGTGGACCCCACCACAGGTGCCCATACTAATACAATCAAACGAAGGTGGCATGATCTCAAGGAGTTACTTCCCAAGTATGGGTGTCACAAGGCTCACTTCATAGGTTATTTGGCTACTGCATATTTCAAGATTCAACATAGTGACTCCTCGACTCGTCTGCATTCATTCTTACATGCAGCAGCTACACTACATACTCCATCATAGTTGGGCGTCAGTTGTAATTCTAGGAACTAGGGGTAGTTTACATATCCGCGGTGCCCATGGCGGCGTGCGCAGCACAATAGTACAACTTGCCATTACAAAAGTGCTTGCCAAGAATCTCTTATATTTCACAGATAAGGTGCGAGGTGCCGTTCTGTCACACCTTGCTCACAACAGATCCTAGGCTTAAACTGCAGTCTACATGTGGTTTTATTATTAGCTTTTTATCCCCTACATTCCCCAGCTTTTCATCAACTGTCTCCCCCACCCAAAATGCTTGGTTTCCACCTGTGGTCCCCCAAGATTGTTGGTGGTTGTAAGGGTTTTCATCACTTATTTAATCATACTAAGCATAGATATGGTGTTTTTTAGAATTTTAAGCTGTTTAACACAAACTGGTGTGCCATCTCCTATAGAACTACCAAAACCACAAATGAGGTTATTGTTTTTTTTTGAGGGGGGAGGGGGACACAAACGAGTGAAATAGGACAACTTAATCTAACCTTGGGTACCTGGTCCTTGCCAAGCCATATGGGGCTCCACCTTCTGAACCCTCAACTAACCAACCTAGGGCAGTGCAAATTCAAAATAAGGTTGCGACCTTGCCTAACGAGGGGGATTCCCACTCCTTCCATCAGGACCTCACCGTGAGCTATTCTCGAAAGTGTTTTTACCATCAGGACCCAGATTCAGCTAACCGGCTAAGTTCTAAGGTATATAATTTACAAGCTGCACAAAATATTAAAATTCTTGTTCAGGTAAATTCTATAAAAAAAGTCAACGCTCCTAGCCCACAGACTATTACCTCTGGAATTGATTTTTCCTATACTTTTAGTGTTGTTGATGAGGGAGGTGGTCGTGGTGTTTGTCGGTCAATTATTATTAACCTTGTATCCCAACACAGTTGGGGCCCTTTGGAAGGCAGGGTTTTGGCTGGGGGGGGAGGGAAAACATTGGGAGACAACCAGACCGCTATTTTGTTATGGAATGGTTCCACATGTGCACAAGTCATTAGGGACCCCTATGTTTAAGAGATTGGCTAAGGAAACCTATTATTAAAGGAACTATGCTAACCAAACATATCCTAACCTAACCTAGCAGGCCATGTTAGCCGGGTGGATCCCCCTCGGGTGAAGGAAACTCCTGGTATTATTGCAGTAAGAGGCAACACGCCATAATGACAAAGAAATATGTTTTTCTGACTGATTTTGATGTGTTTAGTACGAATTTCAACTTCAATTTCGTCGGAAATTAATGATTTTGGAGCTAATTCCACGTACATAATTGGACCAAAAACAATTTCCGACGAAATTCAAGGTGAAATTCGTGCTTAACACATCAAAATCAATCAGAATAACATATTTCCTTATCAGTGAAACCCACACAACCTAACCTAACCTCAAACAGAAGTACCCAGGTCACAGCCCCTAACCCTAACTTGTCACTCGACTACCCAGGTCACAGCCCCTAACTTATGCATGACCAAAGGACGAAAAAATAAGGTTCATATCCCGTCCGGCAAGTGCAATAACTTGTTAATGTATGGGTAGCCAACCCCCAAGGGCCAGTACTAAACACTGCAAAGGGACATTCCATTTGGCCAACAACGAACACATGCACCGCCAGTATCAGAACCCGTAAAAGTGTTATATGGGAGAAAATAATCCAGGTATGACCTAGAAAAGTTTATTTCCTTGCCATTTGGCCTTGTTGCCTTTTAATGCAATTTTACCAACTCCTTTTACCAAAAGCTCCCCTGTAACATTGCATAAGCTATACGCGATAACATTCCAGGAAGGACACCGTACAACTTCTGAGCTTAATTACAGTCGACCAACAAAAAATAATGGTAAACTCTCGATAAGCAACCAAAATACTAAAGGGAAAAATCAATTTCTAAAGCAATACCTTACGCGGTACCTGCTGTTGCTTAGGGTAAGTCTATACTTTACTTGCGTGGCCTGATTCCCGTCAGTTGCCGACCGGGCCAGGTCAGGGCACGTCATCCTACGTCAAGTTGGGTAGGTATGATCTGGTTAGGTCAGGAACTGACATTATGGGAAAGATTATGTCTATTTATGCATGAGAAACCTGGCCCGGTGGGCGACTGGAGGGAATCAGGCCGCGCAACAAAGTTTTTCCTTGCTTAGTTCTACCCAAAAGGTTACGACCTTGCCTCACCTTCACTAAGCCAACAGGTCCTAGCGGATGCTTTTTTGAAATTTTTCCGGTACTTACCTTTATAAAAATCCGTACATGGTAGTATAGGACTTAAACGTCTTCGCACTGGTATGGGTCTTGCCTTATGTACAGCAAGTGATCTTCAGGAATCCAGAGAGACCTCGATGTCTATGGGGGTATGGGCGGAAATACTACGACCTGTTACTCGGCCGGTTAATCCACTCTCCAGTTCACTTCACATTATCCACATACGTTCCGTATACACACCTCCTGATAACCTAATGGTCTAACGGCGGTCCATCTTGCTCTTAAAGCCTCCCATTATCACTCAGCGGTCTTCCTTCACCAAACTTCAGTTTACCAAATTGTGATTTGTCAATTTAACCATTAGGCCCGGTGACCCCAATCCTCTCCATGAGCTGGGACATGACTTCACAACAACCAAATGTAAATAAGATTTTAGCTTTTAACAAAAAATTAATATCCAACTAATACCCAGCGAATATTTTGAAAAAAAAAAAACCCTCCGATCAGATCATAATTCAGAAACGTGAGCTTTACATGGAAGGACGGGCACCTCGAACCAAACTGAAGGATTATTTACTGACGTTCAAACTCGGTTTTCTTATTTTCCGGCAACGTCTCTCCGCTATATAGTTTCAGCCAATCACAAGCGTCCAGATCATTTTGTTGTAACAAAGACAGGCAGTAGTGCTTGCTGATTGGCTGAAGGAAAACTAAGACAATCACCATCTCACCAAGTGCAGCTGTAGTGCCGAAAGGCATGACGTCAGGGCAGTTAATAAATTAGCGACTGTTTAAATCGTTCTGTATTGTCTAATAATTATGACTTCATTCAATACTTATCATAGTCGAGATAAAAATTACACAAGGAAATTAAAATGCACTTGAAGGCAAATAAAATGTAGTATTAAGAGACAATTTAATAAGAAAAAAATTAATTACACAATCAAGACATCCTTTCTTGAATCCAGCCTCAGAGTGGAAATCTTGTAAAAAGTAAGGATTTCTCACTAAGTGGTTACGCGTCCAGAATGATTAATTTCCGCTGGAATCCCCGAGGGAAAGCATAAGCCAAGTAAAAAAACTATAGTACATGAATGTTTACTAAATAACTCTAGCTAAGTTGCTGAAATTTTCCAAATTTATGATCAAGACGAATGAAATCATGAAAAAAGTATGAAATAAACTTTTTGCTCTAACACACTATATAACACAATTACTGATGTCACCGCTCTTTAGCTACCAGTTCCAGAAAATGCCTAATAAGATATTTTTTCGGCACCTCAAAGCCGCAAATAGCAAAAACAATAAGGGTAAAATAATGTCTTCTCAAAGTCCTAGATATTTTCAGCAGTCTATGGCAGTGAAACTATCTAAAAGAGTCGATCTGAGATTAAGGTTCTAAGACAACTATTGGTAATATATATAGTAATATATTAAAATGAACGGTAAAATAAACGTAATAATGCATGATTAGGATTTTAGAAAACCCTGTCATTTTTGCCAGGAATTATCCACTGTAGTACTATTAACTTGTATGTACTACAGTGTGTGCGTGTGTAAAATAAAGTTAATTATTTTTTTTAGTTTTATCTGCTCTCCTAGTTTTATAAATTACATTCCAACCCACATATGCATAACATTGTGTTACAGAAACTATATTTAAAACGCCTTTGGAGTCTCCACATCATTTCCTCAAACAAAAACAATTATATAGTTATTCTTTTTGGTATAGATAAATATGAAAACTTATTGGTACCTTGAATGAATGAATGAATGATTTTAAGCTATCAGGCGTCGTGACTTCTATGGTAATTGACTCTGATGTCAATTATATACAAGACTACATAATGTAGCATATTTATAACAGATATAATTAAAACTTAAAGGAAATAAAATAATATCTTATGTAAAACTCCAGCTTCTAAAATATTGGTACCTTGTAGGCAGACATACAGCAATAATAAATAAACATGAACCATGTTTAAGAACCACAGTTGTGAGTCAGTGTCCCAAAGTTACCACTTTTACGTATCACAATGAAGAAGACTCAGAGGTTCTGATTAAAATTTTAACGTCGGAGTCCCGAAGATTTCTTCAGGGGAATATACGGAATATTATAACCTGTAAAATTTAAGATCTCCGAAGACCTTCAAGGAGTTTGTTAAGTATCTTGCTGAATAAGTTTCGGAATTTGTTCTAGATATTTCCAGTAAACGCTTGTGCTTTCCCTTCTGAGATCAAGTAATGGGAAAACCAGCTCTACATTATCACGATCAGGCAAAAGCTTTTCAGTTTCCTGTTCAGATTTCGGAAAACTTATGGATTAATCCGGATTTTTTTCTAAAGAAATATGCTTCAACACCTGTGATAAAGAAATTCTCTCTTTCTACACCGCAAGACACTTATAGAAGCCCCTAACTGAATCTAAAATAGTCTATTTTCTTCACGTTTTTATTAGACTTTTTCATCGGGGGAACAAGACCCATTTTCACTGGAAACAATGTGCTCGATTTACGAACATTATGCAAGCATCCAGAACTCCAGAGCCTCTTTCGGTTGATGAAGTCTTCCAAGAAACTGCAGATTCCTTCAAATTAATTCTTCATGGACTTGAATCTAGGACAGGACCTCCTTGAAGCAGCCTTCCCAGGAGGATGGCAGGGCTCTTGTCAGGGCAAGGGTCATCCCCAGAGGAGGGTCTCACCTTAGAAGAGGTGGCTAAGGCTTCCCAGGGAAGGCATCTTCTTAGGAGTGTATCCAGCATATACTTCGGTGATGCATTCTCAGAAGTCAGTTTTCCGCCGGCAGGGAGGACCTCCTCAGGTGACGCCTTCCCAGGAGAGAGACAGGATTCCTGCCAGACTGGAATGCATCCCTGGAGGAATGTCTCACCACAAAGGTTGAGACTAGGCCTTCCTAGGAATGGTATCTTTCAAGGAGGGATGACTTCCCAGAAAAAGTTAAGTATACCTTAGTTTTACCAGACCACTGAGCTGATTAACAGCTCTCCTAGGGCTGGCCCGAAGGATTAGACTTATTTTACGTGGCTAAGAACCAATTGGTTACTTAGCAACGGGACCTACAGCTTATTGTGGAATCCGAACCACATTATACCGAGAAATGAATTTCTATCACTTGAAATAAATTCCTCCAACTCTTCATCAGCCGGCCGGGGAATTGAACTCCGGCCCATCAAGTGACAGTCCGCAGCTCTACCGACTCACCCAGGAACGTAGGACACTCCCAGAAGAGAGGATGTCCTCGTCTGGGGTTGCATCCCCAGGAGGGAGGCAAGCCTCCTGCAGGGATGGGGAGCATACCCTGAGTAGGGCCCCACCACAGAGGTGGAAGCCAAGGCTTTTCTGAGGGAAAGCATCTCTTTGTGAGGGGCATCTCTAGTCCCTACCCCAGGGATGCTTACCAAGAAGGAGTCGGGGCACCCCGGAGGGGAGGTCCTTCTCCAGGCTGGGATGCATCTTCAAAGGGGTGCCTCACCACAGGGGTGGGAGCAAAGACTTCCAGGGAAGAGATCGCTTCAGGAGGGAGCCCAGCTCATACATCAGAGAAGCCTTCCAAGAAAGAGTCATGTCACCACCTACAGGGAGTCCCCCTATGGGGCTCCCTTCCCTGGTAGCATCCCCAGATGATGCTTTCAGAGGAAGACCTTAATAGAGGAGTGGAAGCCAAGGCTTCCAAGAGAAGGTGCCCCTTAAGGAGAGGTCTCTAGCTCCTCTCCAAGGGATGCTTCAATTGAGGGAACTAGAGCACCCTCACCAGAGGGTCCTTCTTAGGAGCTGCCCTCCTAGATGGATCTCTAGTCCTTCCCCATAGGATACCTTCCCAAAGGTGGCCAGTGCACCCTAGAGGGGGGGCTCCTCCTCTAATGCTGCCTTCCCACGAAGTAGACAGGACTCCTGCCAAGCTGAGAGATCATCCCCGTAGGAGGGCTTTACCACATGGATAGGCTCCCTTCAGAGGTGTCTTCAGCATCTCCACCCGGGAATGCCTTAACACAAACAGCCAGGGTACCCCAAGCAGGAAGATCCTTCCCAGGAGGAAGGCAGGGCTCCTACCAGGCCAGGAAGCCTCCCCAGAGGAAGTCCTTACTGTAGTGGTTGGGGCTGTGGCTTCCTGGGCAAGGAATCCCTTGAGGAGAGGAAGGTCCTTCACACCTCTCCCAGGGATACCTTCCCAAGGGGAGGCAGGAAACCCCGGAAGGGAGCCCCTTCTCCTTTACTGGAGCTGCTTTCCCTGGAGGAACGACAAAAAGCTATTTCCTTGTAAAGAAATATGTCACTGGACACTAAATAAGGGAGAAATAAAACTATTTCAGGCAAAAAATCTTCCTTGGACACGAAATAAAAGTATTTCAGACAAATAAATCTTCCTTGGGAACAGACACAAGAAAGTCTTGGATAAGCCCTGACGAATAAAAATTCAGAGCGTTAAGAAACTCCATGAAATAAAAATCTCCATAGCGTAAAATTTTTTTTTAAATACGACTTTTCAAGGAAAAATTAAATCCTTTGGACTTTAAAAGGCAAGGCCTAAAACCAAAGAAGGGTGAAAATGTTCCAGCATGAAATGAATATTTAAAGTTACTCACTTCTTAAATCTGATAAAAGAAACGCAGCCACGAAGTAAGGAACCTAAACAAAGACGTTTTAAAGAAAAACACTTTCCTGGACAAAAACTGAAAAGCTAAGAATAAAAATGTCATTATTATTATTATTATTATTATTATTATTATTATTATTATTATTATTATTATTGGAGAAGCAAATCCACAGTTATGTATATTTACATATATTTAAAGATAAAACATACATATACATAACTGTGGATTTGCTTTTCCATTTTAAGACTCATGCTACTATGAGTTTTTTTTAATTATTATTATTATTCAGAAGGTGAAACCTATTCATATGAAACAAGCCCACCACAGGGGCCACTGACTTGAAAATCAAGCTTCCAAAAATATGATGCTCATTAAGATCTAACATGAAATAACAAAAATATTTTAATCTCAGTCGCTAAAAGGTAAATATTAGATAACATGACCCATAAAAGCAATAATTAAATAAATCAATAAATAGAAACTACTCAGTCATCTAGAAATATCCCTCCAAGCTCACTTTTACCCGAAAGGATACGAAGAGGGAATGGCCTCCTATGCGTGTTTGCATAATGACACTTCCAGGAATTTAATCAATTCTTTGTAGGAGTTGGGGGGTGGGGTGGGGGTCAGGGAAGGACTACCTAGGTGGAGGCTATGGGTCATTGACTTTCATGGAGCCTTTTTATTTGGTCTTTTAGTACCATAGATATTATTATTATTATTATTATTATTATTATTATTATTATTATTAGGTCATTGACTTTCATTTTATTTGGTCTTTTATTATTATTATTATTATTATTATTATTATTTATTATTATTATTATTATTATTATTATTATTATGTCATTGACTTCAAGGAGCCTTTTATTTGGTCTTTTATTAGATATTATTATTATTTTTTTATTTGCATTCCCGCTTGTAATAGCATGCTGTTGCGGTTGTGGTTTTTGTTGCTAGAGTAATTATTATTATTATTATTATTATTATCATTATTATTATTATTATTATTGAGTGACATGCTCTCATACGTCTTTCTAAAAGTATTACCTCTTATCTCGTACAGCTTACCATAACTCTTTGCTGCTAGGAGAGAGAGAGAGAGAACTACCGACTATCCTTCTTAACTCTCAACAACTCAAACTTGAGACCCTTCTTCCACTATTGACTCCAGTGAAACGAAAAAAATTAATACAGATTGCGTAATGATAACTTTTCCCTTTTCTAAAAAAACTGATAATTAGAAAACAAAATACAGTTAATGGATAAATGAAACTTGTTGAATGTTCATAACACCTTATCCAAGGCCAGTGTCCTAATGCCAATATCCAGTAGGTTGTTGTTGTTGTACGACAACTTGCCAATCAATGAAGGAACTCCTGGTAGTGGCGACTTGCCAGGTGTATGATAATGGATTCTGTTGATCAATCTTCTTCCTATTCCACTGCGTTATAATACTACGTTTATCTTTACTTAATAACAGTGGCGATCTGTGAAGAAATTAATAATTTGTTCAAATATAAATTCTTAGGGAGGAAATTAATCATCAAAGATTGAAACCTTTAAAAACACAAATTAGCATCTACCCAGACCTCATGGAGACTGGCAATTGCCTCGATGGATTAGTATAGGAAAAGCTTTACCTGTGGTCGCGTAAACGACACAAATGTAGATATAAACTACTGTTCTAACGTGAGGTACAAGTTGTTTAAGTCTTTTCCTTTAACAAGGAATGGTAAACATGAGGTGAAAATACTAAATAACTCGGCGTCTGAACTAAAATCAGGGTCAGGTAGAAAACAAAGGCAGACTTATCGTCAAGAAGAATTCTGCTCAAGGGACCATGCATGCAATCTACCAAACGTATTCATCGAATTATTATGCCTTTTGAAATCGGCAAATTTTGCGGTGGAATTCGCGAAAACATATTATACAATTGTACAATACCTTAAAGAGAAAACTGCTAGTCCTAGTACGTGGTTATTAGGCATAGGTGAAAAATATTGCCTTAAACTTGACAACGATTTCTACAAACGTGCAAAGTTTATCTGAAAAAATATTGTCATAGAAGAGACAGTTCCAAAGACGCAAGATTCAAATACAGTGTTACAACTCTCAAATTAATTAGAAAAAAAAGTTAAGAATACACAGGACATTTAAGGCCACCTGCCCTACTTACGAGATGAGAAGGTGCATGGGACTAATAACGTCTGTTGAAGGTGACCCAGATGGTTGCAGGAGTAACATCCCATTAACCTGCTTCTTTTATAGACTTACATAGTCACTCGGTATTCTCATTTCAGGAAAACTGTGATATATAGCCTGACGAATTTGTCAGGCTATATATCGCAGGTCACTGATCAATCGTAATAATTTATCTTTTCTTACACATACATTAAATAATATATATATAATATATATATATATATATATATATATATATATATATATATATATATATATATATGTATATATATGTGTGTCTGTGTGTGTGTGTGTGTGTGTGTGAAATTGTTGGAATTCTTCACATCTCAATAAGCCCTATAAATTTTCAACAGAACAATTCATAATAATGCATGAATGCTTGAAATTTAGGTACTAAAGTACACTACCAATTGATCATTACATCATATTAATTATTTAAAGAATAAGGCAAGACATTCGATTACAAAGGTATTTTCTTGTAATATCTTGCTTAGGGAAATATTTGTGATACCCAAGAAAAATAAAATGTATGTAGTGGATTTGTCAGAGTATGCAATTAAAGAAAACGGTGCAGAACTGAAATATGATGGGAAACATTTTTATTTCGTACTGAGCAAATATAGCTAAGCACGGTTGTAGTGGAAGGAATTATCCATATGATAAACAAGGCGTTATTTTACTTTCTAACATGGGCAAGCATCGCTATAGCCCCGGTAGGTAGATCATATCAAGGTCTAGAGAATACATTCTCTAGACCCTGGGATCATATCCTCTTGGAGTTTTGTTAGTCAAGATTATTAGTTTCACTTCTTCAAATTACCGAATTAGACCCGCAAATCAGTCTGCTGTCTTTCTAGCTTTAACATACCCTACTTTTTCTCATGGCTCCAAACCTTGTATCAAGAAACTACTAGTGTGTGTCACAATCACTAATCACCATCTTCTCACTATCCTCTGAATCCTAACCCTTCTCAGTGTTAGTATGGCCACTGCACTTTCCAGGA